>NW_027305583.1:0-139379 GCF_039555335.1 Amphiura filiformis
GGCGAGTGTAAATTTGCTCACTATAAATTTTGAGTTTGGGCGAGCGGTGGCAAGCAAGAGCGATCGCTCGCCTCAAATGGCAAGGCCTGAATATACCATATTAGTAAGACAATATAAATATTTTGCATTGATAAATGCTGTAAATTTGAAGTTCAAATTTTGCCATAGGTTTATGTTGGTTTCATAGTGTCATGATGCTTTGGATTATGTGTCACTGTGCAGTGGCACCACAAATGACTGTGTTAACCATGTCAAGTCTAGTAAAACTTTATTAAATCCACAAGGGAAATTACACCCATGAGTGTTCAAACAGAATAAGTTAAATATTTACACAATACACATAATTACCACAAAATATCAAAACATAGTATTATAAGAGTAGACAAGGTACTGTTGGTCGAAGCAGCCAAAAAATATAGATTTTCATTAAGTAAATCAATATAGTATTGAAAAATAACACTTTGATGCTTTGCAAATGTAAATTCTACAAACCATATACTTTCAAACCTTGCTTGATTTATCGTTGTTAATGAGTTATGTACGTTTATGTTTCAGCCCTCCTACAACATAACTCAAGACCTACATGACATAACATGACCTACAAAAGTATATCTGTGATATTTGAATTCTTCTACACACTCGCTATGAAATGAGCAATGCGATTTTTGCCAAAGCTGACTACCATTCGCAAGATGCTGTGAACTACCAACACTTTAAAATAGTGTCAAACCTTAAGTACCAAGCAGAGTGTTTCCTTCAAATGGATCACCCTTGCAAATCACTAGGAGTTACAGGTGTGCACTTGTTGTGCCATAAGCACTGAAGTCTGGTATGGTCAATGAGAACAAAGCAAGAGCATTGGTGTCGGAGTATATGAGTGACTCTTGCCTTTATTTGCAAGAGGTTAATCACAAAGCGCAAGTGTCATGACACTATGAAGCCAGCACTGGGAAGCTCAAATGAAAAAATATCATTAATCTTGTCATGGATATTAATAATGCCATAATTGAAAATTTTAGGTAACAATATTGCATTTTTTTCACTCCCTGAAACAGTATCTTATATTATGTACCACATTTTTATCATTCTGATAATGCTTACACCTTTGAAAAACCTTGTGATGGAAAAGGTATCTATTGTTCTCCTTATGCTCATTTGCAATTAAACAAGCTCACTTTATAATGATAATGCATTCTTCCTGCATATACGATTACATGGACGTAGCCTGACACAAAATATTTAATAAGGTGATTGAACATGTTGAAGTATCATACAGCTTTATTCCAAAATGGCACCAATCTTGGCACTATACTAGTTTAACCAATGGATATACTGTATAGTACAAATGTACGAGTGTCATTCAAAAAGTTCCACCTCCATCCATAGCGCCATTAGGCGAACGTTTACGGTACCAAATGACATTGTGTTGTATATGGTTGGAATGAGATTTCAAACTGTTTTAGAGTGAACATTTTCAATTTTTTTTTTCAACTGGAAAGGACTTGTCCTTAATTTAGGACGGCAAAAGATTGAAAAAGAATGAAAATCAATCCTTTCTACTGAAAATTCAATCAAAAAAGATTTGCCCTTATACTTTAATCGCTAAACGATTGTAAAAGATTGAGAATCACTCCTTGGGATTGAAAAAAAGTTTGAAAATTTCAAATCACCCGACTGAATATACAGTCGAAAACGATTTGTCCCTAATTCAGGACAGCAAGATCTTTTTGATTGAATATTCAATCTGGCAATCTAAGAGAGTAATACAAGAAAGAGACCAATAATTTGTCGTTTCTCATCTACTACTGATTTAGATGAGATGTTGACTATTATCAAAGACTGTTCATCAGGATCTGGTACTTGTGGATTTCATGAGTTACGAAAACAGTATAAGTGTTGTTCTTATGGTAGAAGCCATTAGAAATATCTGTTTAATGATATATAGGATGAGGTGAGCCTTATACACCTTGTGAAAGTGAACTATCCAGAGGTCAGATTTAATAGGACTAACATAACATGTATTGTAAGTAAAATAGATTTGAATGCTTTATGAACATGATGGGAATTTACATACGTTATGAAGCAAAGAAAGAAACTTGATTCAGAATGTTTACATTAATTTTGTTATAAAGAGAAGGGCTTGCATTGCAGCCTTGTTTACCTTATACATTTGTGTGATGTTTTATTCTAGTTCTAATGAGAGTGTAAGTTCAGTTCTTCTTCCTTATAAGTGCCTCCCTCATATGTATGAGTATTGTCGCACTGCGTACAGACAAGCTGTACGCATTTTTTACTCTGGAACCTAGAGTAGATGAGTGTATTTTGAAGTACAGTCAACATGACCGGCACACTACATTAATGTGAGAAAATATGCATGTACACGGGACCGACAGCTTAAAGTGCCCTCCGAAGCACTAAGCAAGTAGAGTGAAGTGTCTTGCTCAAGGACACAAAGAGCCGGACCTGGGATTCGAACCCTTGACCCTTGGGTTCACAGTCCTATGCCTTAACCGCTAGGCCACGCTCTCCTCTGAGTTAAGCTGAAGCTTTACGGCACTTCACTATTTACGCACTGGTCATAACATTTTGGCTCCTGGTCCACACCAGAGGAGGCTTAAAGGCATTCCTACAATGCACTATGATTGGGAAATTTGATCAATATAACCTAATTTTAAAGGCAAAGTCCCCATTGCCACACACACAAAATGGTCATTTTAAAACTGCAGCCAATGAGCTAATAGTTGAGACTTAGGACTGATATTTGATTTTCTTACAGGAAACATTCATATTGTCCCACTGCATTAATTTTATTCCTAAGTCTCGATGTTATGAATGTTAAATAATAGGATGAAAACACCAGATATTTGCACACAATTCCAATGCAAGGCATGATCAACTGTACCATATGTGTACAAAAGCCAGACATACAAGGTCAGAAACCCCATTGGGTTGTGGGAATGTCTTTAAACGTCCTCTGGGTCCACACCAAAATCATATTAACCATGAACTACATTTTTTTTCAAACAGATCTAGCCTGGTAGCTAAAGCAGGTTTTGTATTATTTTGATGTGTACAATTTAAATTTAAATGACCCATGGTTCACTAGATAATCACAGGACCAGGAATTATTTTGAGGCTTGGGGTCAGGAACAGTGTCATATCATATCATATCATATCATTTTATCAGTTTGCCAAAAAACACATATATACATGTATCAAAATTACACACAAATATATAGATTACACGTGCAAAGATATAAAATGTAAACCATGGAAGTTCATAAAGCAAGATATTAAATTGACCCATGTTGTAGAAAACAGAGAGATGGCATGCCTTAACCAGGATCAATTTAAACAAAGGACACGGGAACCCGGGGGGCGCTTCAAATTGAAATGGATATAGGTGTAGGGCTGGCACTTTCGCACTAAGGGGCATTCGGTGAGAGCAAAATGTAAAAAATATGGGGTTATTTTGGGGGTCAAAAGGTCATTAAGGGGTCACTTCCGATATAAAATGAAAAACCTTTAAAATGCATCTTCTCCCACAAATTACGTAGGACAGTGACGCCACTAGCACACATGCATTATAATTACATATAGTGTCTATGGGTGTACACAGATTTGTGGTCAAAGGTCATTAAGGGGTCACTACCAGTATAAATCGAAATTGGTATGTTCACATATAAATTGTGTTTTTTTATGTCTAAACTATGCAAGGCATTAACAGCTGCTATCGGTATGATAGCGCTGATGGGTTGGCGCCGAGATAGTTGTTAACCTCCCGTTTGAAGCTCAGACGATTCTGGTTAGAGATAATTGGCCCAGGTAGAGAATTCCTAAGGTGAGATGAGGATGGAAGGAATGACCTCTCGTGGCTGACCAGGTTGCATCTTGAGATTTTGACAGCTTGGTCGTGGGATCTGACAGAACGCCGCAGACGAGGATCAATAATCATATGATCTGGTAACAGATGTTGAAGGAGTTTATCCAATGTACATGTGGTATTTTTTATTTGGGGTCAAAGGTCATTAAGGGGTCACTTCCGGTATAAAACGAAATACCTTCAAAGTTTTTTATCAGCCCAGAAAAACATAGGAGGGTGATGGTATGTTCACCCATGAATTGTGTTTACCCAATGTATATGTGGTATTTTTTATTTGGGGTCAAAGGTCATTAATGGGTGACTTCCGGTATAAAACGAAATAATTTAAAAAAAATATCAGCCAAGAAAAACATAGCGAGACGGTACATTCACAAATGAATTGATGTTACTCAGTATTACGTGATATTTTGGGGTAAAAGGTCATTAAGGGGTCACTTCCGGTCTGAGACGAAAAAGCCAATCATGGGGTTTTCATATATTTTGGGGTCACATAACACATTTTAAATTTTAAAGATATCGTACATTAAGGCTTAAGCCTTAATGTACGATTTCTTTAAAACTTAAAATGTGTTATTATATAAGCCCTACTCATTGACAAAATGCTGAAATAATGCCAGTAATAATTATCGAGAAGGGTTTCTGTCCATTTTGAGCCGATAAAAGTGAAAGAAACCGTGCTGGTTATTTTGACCGTTTAACACACAGTGCTATAGGAGGACATAATGTCATAATTCTTGAATTATGACATTATGTCGAACTTTGCATTGTTGACCTAAAAACAACAAATTTGGCAATTTTATATTACAATATCGTACATTATGGCTTCAAGGGTTCACAGCACGGCTGTGTTCGTGGTCTTAGATCACAGCTATGTCTAGTTTCCTTTTCTTTTGTATATGGTCATTTTCACAGTAAAGGGTGTAACTTTTGATTTTTAGGGCCAAAATTTCAAACCACTTAAATATGTTTCTGTTTACTGAAATCATGCATAGAAGCAACTTAAATTCCAGTAAAATAATGTTTTAAGGCTTAAACCTTTTGATTTCTAATACAAAATTTGACATTTCCATAACATTTTGGTTAAAATCTAAGAAAAAATTTATTTTACATAACCTCAGAAAATTATGACATGAAAGCTGGAATACATATGAAATCCCATTCCAAAGTAAGTCAACAGATATAAGTTAAATTTTATACCATGTTTTGCTATGTTTGTAATTGCAGTTTTGAAAATTTTTAACATCAAGTGTCATTTACAATGGAAATGTCCAAACCTTAAACATATTTTTTAAGTTTTAATTGGGTTCCTAAAATAATTTGAATGTCTAACTTCATGTACAAATACTACTTGATGAAAGGAACCTCCCAGCCAAGTTTCACAGAAATTGGAGTTATTTTTTAGAATTGGCAATTCAAGCGATTTGTGTTTCGGAGGCTTCAGTTAACAACACAGGTGATCATTAAGTAAAATATTTGGCTAACTACTCCAAGTTGACATAAAAAAATAGGTAAAAAATATCACAATTACTAATTTTCATGCTTTGCTTCTAAATATTGAATTTCAGTTGTGACAAAAATTAAATTATCACAGCAAGTCATTTTTTTTTGTTTCGGAGGCTTCATGTTAACAATTGTTAAACATTGCAGAAGTAGTTTTTTTGAAAACAACAGTGTTGGGATCATCTAAGCTGTTATTTTCTTGTGTGTATTGAATCAATGATTCTATGCGGCAGATATTGTAGATTTATCACATGTTAATTTTTTCACCCATTTGTTAAGTATGGTGTTTTTTGCATGTGAAGCCTCCGAAACAGGCATTTTTGGGTATCAGTATATTTTTCAAAAATTAACCATAATGTCAATTTTTTTTTAAATTTATGACATTCTGCACATATCAAGTAATAATTACAATGCAGATATCATTATGAAACACACCAATTTAGATATGCATAGATGATAATTAATCTTATTGTTGTTTCGGAGGCTTCATTTGTTTCGGAGGCTTCAATTGTTAACGGAAAGTTTGTATTGGGTCCCATTTTCAAACGGTGATATATATCTCCACGATTTAAAAACATGTGACTTGAGGATCTACTTTACTACATTTTGATAAATAGATTGGATGAGCTCTTTTATTTATATTTGCACAAGCTTGCTGAACAGTTTGTTTCGGAGGCTTCAAAAAAGTTAACGGAAAAACGGCTCTTTGAAGTCAAGATTTTATAAAAAATTTAAAAGCTTGCAAATCGACTAATTTTTGTTACCCATTTCAAGTTAAGATAACAACTGTTATGAATCAAGAAGAAGTGAAGAAATAACCAAGAATTATGAACCAAAGCTACACCCTCAAAGTTTGTTAACAATTGTTAACGGAAAATAAAGCCTCCGAAACGACAAATATCGAAGTCCGGTTCTCAAAAATACAGGGCTGTTCACAATTAAATCTAATGTGGCAGTGTTTATTGAACATATGACTGTACTTTCAGGATAAGAAAAATTATCCATGAAGAAAACACAGGGTTTTACAAAAATGTTACTGTTTTTTATAGTTTTTTAAAATGGCAATATTAAGTACATTTAAGCCTGCTAAAACTGAACGCAGTAACTCCCAAAGCTGATTATGCTACCCAAGGTAGCTGCTAACTAGGTGACTTATGTGGCCAAAAATCATGGAATTCTGTGGCTTTATTAGAACACTACGGATTAAAATGTTAAAAATCCAAAGTTACACCCTTTACCGTGAAAATGACCATATAGGGCCTAGGCCTATAAATTATGTAAATAGAACATTCAAAAAGTAGAGAAAAAAAGACACAGGGGACCTACAGCAAAAATGTAATAAGGTGCACTTAAGTTTCGATTGGGGACAGGGCACAGCGTCATCATCCCTATATCTTTGTGTCAAAAATTGCCGTGATAGTACCATGAGTACGATGAATCCTCTCGTTTTTCAACAGCTACGCATGGCAATTTTGTTCGAGATAGGCCGAGCGACTCTGGCTAACCATACCATTTCCACACGATATCAGATTCCACAGAGCCTGCCACATCGTTTCTATCCTATGTTTTTACGATTTGCGCATGATCAGTATCCCATATAACATTGCTATAACAAGAAAATTTGATTTGTTGTCAGGTAAATCCCAGGGTTTTTTTTTAATACACTAACTGGAAAATAAATACACTAATTAGCGAGGCTCGGTATTTTGCTGTAGATATATTTTACTGCATTTTATAAGTAACGATTTTGATCATCAAAATACAAATTGTGATTTTTTTCTTCTGTTTGAGAATTCCAATTCTTTAGAAAATTAAATCACAAGTCATACAATACACACTATGCTACTTTCTTTATCTGCGTCAATAATAGAATATTGATTTTAATCGAATTGAATACATCGCTCCATTTTGAGTTTGTAGTTCACCACTGTCGATTGCTAGCCAATCAGATAGAACTCCTTTTCTTGCGTTCGGTGAAATACCACTCGCCCGTCGCTCACCAATGCGGTGAAATACCACTCGCCCGTTTGGTTGATTTCATTTTGGCTCCGCCCCATACATGCTTGCTCCCCTGGTAACTATCTCAGCTACCATACTGCAGTTACTGTCCGTTTTCCTATACACAATACACAGTGCTCTCACCATTGACGCGTGACCTCTATAAATAGTGTATGTTAGAAGTATAGGCCATTGTCTAGTTAACGTCACTGTGTGAAAAATAACCGGCCAATATTTAAAGTATTCTCTGAAATTCTAGAAAATATAGTGTTGTAACATTTCCTAGATTTTTAGCTAATTTAGGTGTTTAGAAATACTGGGACTTTTGTGTTTTAGGAAGGATATGTAAACGACAGATAACACACAAAAATATGAAGAAATTATTTCCAAACCGTGTTAATTCTACAATCATCATGTTTCTCATTTTCAAGAATGCTGGTTAAAAATAAGCAGATAGTATTGTCTCATTTCGTAAACAAAGCCCACATAGTATTGTTTCCTTGCATTTGCTTTTGTAATCGGTTACCCAACTGATACTATAATACCAGCTCATTGCAATTCCCGCCAGGTAAAACAGAAACATGTGTTGTGTGGATTTAACCAGAGAAGATCTGATTTAATCAGTTTAATCAATGAGTGTTATCTTGGTTTAATAGCTTTTAATGGGGTTTAAGTCCTGCAAAGGTCGTGGTGAATTCTACTGTAGACATGCGCGGATTTAGAGGGGGGCACAGCCGACCCGTGCACCACCCCCCTTTTGGCGGATCCAAAAAAATAAAATAAAAAAAGAAGAAAAGAAAGAGAAGAGAAGGAGGAAAAGAAAAGAGGAAAAGAAAAGAAAGGGAAAAAAGAAAAGAAAAGAAAGAAAAAAGAAAACGGCACAACGTAAAAAGAAAGAAAAATAATCTTCGGGCCTATAGCCTAATAAATCTGTAGTGAGTATCATACACCGGGGTGGCACTCTCCAGGCGCGGATTCAGGGGGCGGCGCCCCTTCCTCCCCCTCTCCCCAAAAAAAAAAAAAAGAGAAGAGAAGAGAAAGAGGAAAAAGGAGAAAAAGAGAAGAGAACAGGAGGAGGGGGAGAGTTAAATTGCACGTAATTAGTAGGCCCGTGCCAAATAAACCGCACAGTAGCTCACAGTCTGGTATATCAAAAGTAGGTTCTATATAGGCCTAATATAGGCCGGATTCTTTTAGGCAGTACTTGTTGATTTCTGATGGCCCGTCGATGATGCAGGGCCCGTCACATTTTGTCACCAAAGTCAGTATTAATACGGACTCCATGCTGACTTCGATCCATGCCGAATCTCCAAGTCTTATAGGCCTATTAAAGTGTCAGTGTAACATTTTACAAATTGAGTTCGGGCCCTGTTTTGTTTTAAAAAGCAATGATATACTCTCGTATAGTGTAAAACAGATGCACCAAATGGCTTCAATTGGACCTTCATTTCATAAAATTTCCAAATTTCGGAGGGGGAACATCAGACACCCCTGCCTGTATAAACAACTGCCCGTTTTCGCTTCTGTATTTCACACCCAGCACTCTGAATTTATACAATAACAGTGAAAAAAGGTGGCTTCAATTGGCCTGTCATTTCGCAAATGTTATATTTTCGGCTTTTTCAAACTCAAATTTTACACCATAATAGTGCCAAAATGGTCCACCAAATGGCTTCAATTAGGTTTTTATTTTGCAACAGTTTCTCATTTCTGAGGGGCATCCCCTCAGACACCCCCCATGTCGCGAAACGTTATGGGTACATATAAAGCAAATTTTACCAAAGAGGTCAAAACTTGTCCACGAATGGCTTCAACTGGGCCGTCTTTTTGCAAATTTTAGGCTTTTTCAAACTAAAATTTTACACCATAATAGCTCATAATGTTGACAAAATGGTCCACCAAATGGCTTCACTTGGGTCTTCATTTTCCAAAAGTTTCTCACTTCTGAGGGGGCACATCCCCCCTCAGACACCCCCCTGCGTCGCGCAAGCGCTCCGGGATGACCGCTTCGCGGCCATTTATTTTATTTTTTTATTTTCAGGAGTGTGCCCCCCCTTTCTCGAAATCCTGTATCCGCCCCTGACTGTAGACATGACTGTATCATGCGCCACTGAGTGGACAGGAGGATTGATATAATCGAACACAAAAACCCAACTAAAACCTCCGTAAACGAAATTTTACACACAAAATAAAGTGAACAAATAAAACATTAAAAGTACAAACGGATAGTTGCAACGCATACGGTACCGAACGTGATGTGAAGGAAGCCCGGAAGGAAGGGGTTATTTCAATTTCTTTCTTTTTGTAAGTGCGCCCTCGTAAAAAAAAGGTGAAAATCCCGGGAAAATCTGAGCGTAAATCCATTGTGTGTACAGTCTATGGTGTGACACACCTGTGTCAGCCCATGTAAATGTAATGCGCCCTCATAACAACCGAATTTGTAGCCTATTATTAATGTTTGTAGGAACATGCAATTTTACTTAATTTTCACACCTTTAAAAAGCCAATGCTTCTAATGCATGATAGTTAGAAAATTATGTTACTCCTTATATATATTTTTGTAAAACAGTTTGTACTATAGTTTAATAACCAAAATTGTATTTTATAATCTCTATTAGGCCTATGCCTCCGGGGGGGGGGGCACTTCGATTTGAAATGGATATAGGTGTAGGGCTGGCGCTTTCGCACTAAGGGGCATTCGGTGAGAGCAACATGTAAAAAATATGGGGTCATTGGGTGAGAGCATGATTTTTGGCATTCGGTGAGAGCAAAATGTAAAAAATATGGGGTCATTGGGTGAGAACATGACCTTTTTTTAAATGGAATCTTTGGGTGAGAACCAAAACAGCGCCACAAAAACCTCGAAAATCGAATTTCTAGTTCTAAATGGCTTCAAATTTCTTTATTTTTTTTTCAAAATAAGTAACAAAATCAGTGATTAATGAAAGTTGCTGTTTAAATTGAACTTGTAAGGGTCTTTGGGTGACAGATCAAATGGAAAAATAGGGGGTCTTCGGGTGACAGAGCGCGGAGCGAGCATGTGTTCGTTAAAAAATATGGGGTCTTTGGGCGACAGCGATGCTGAAAAGGGGGGTCTTTACAGCCCTACGCGTCACCTCCAAAGTTGGAGTGCACCCCCGGGCTATGCCTATCAAGTTGTACTAGAGACTTTTAGAAAGGGTGATAGGCCTACTAATAGGCCAATATGACAACTCCTGTCAAAATATCTGTTTCAGTTTATGAATGTTGCTACAATGCTATGAAAGTAAATGTGGCAGTTTAACCTGTACATAGTGCACTAAAATATTTTGTGTAAGGGCCTAGGGTTTTCATGTGATTCGCGTTTTTTCAGCCAAAAATCAGATTGTACCGGCACTGTCGATTGTGTGTTACAGCTATTCTATACAGATTATATACATTAAATGGGCATTTTGTTAACTGTCTTCAGTAGATTAACGTAGTATACCACTAAAAAACTTTTTTTGTTAAATTTTACACTTTATGGTTCAGTCATAATATGAAAGTATATTAAAAATTATACGCAAAAAAGTAAATTGTGCATAAATTATGCAAATTAGGTAGGCAATATGGCCTCCAATGGCGGCCATTTTGAATATTTTTGAAACGCTCTCCTGACCTAACCATTCCACCTATCAATATGAAACTTAAAATATGTGTGTAATACATGAGTATCCTTGTACCTATATATCCAGAATTTTACATTTGTCCAAATATTTTCATTTATGGCAAAAAAACCTCGAAAAATTACAAATTTGCATGCCTAATTAGTATGCAAATGACTTATAAGATGAAAAATAAACATAATATCAACAATCCAAATTTATATAGGTACAAGCAGAATTGTCTATAGAATAGTTCTGCAAATTTCCAGATTAATGCAATATACCATTCTTGAGATATCTTGTTACAAAATATAAAATTTGGGAAATTTGACATACGTCAATTTTGCATTTTATATGCAAATTAAACCTCATTTGTGCATATTTTCTTGACAATGAACATCACAATTAATTATAAGATTTAATTTCATCACTTCTAGACACTAATTTAGCAATAATTTATTTTTAACCAAAAATATGCTATATCGCCACTTGAAAAACAATATAATACATAAGAAATGCAATTGTGATGTATTATATTGTTTTCAACTGCTGATATTGATATTTTGCGAACAATTCGGGAAATGACTTCGCTTCAATCAAGTTTAACTTTTGAATGCCATCTCACATTTGCATGAAATAAAAAGCAAATTAAAGCTGGCAATATCGGCTAATTGTTGATAAAGAACTTCCATTTTCAAATTAACAGATTTCTATACTACCTTAACCCTAACAGGACGGTATACTACAAAATACTACTTGAAATGCGCTGTTCGTGCATGCATCCCACGTGGTGTGATGACGCGATCGCCCTAAGTGATATATAGTCACGGTTTCGCTGGCCAGCGAAGCCCCAAGACCCGTGGCAAAGTGTCGCCGACCCAATGCCTGGCATGCGAGGGGTCTCCGAATCGCACCCAGAGCAAACAACTTCTTTCCTTCTTTCTCTCTTTATTCCTTCCTTCTTTCCCTTCCTGTCGCCAAAAAGCCCTTAGGCGGTTAGGGTTAAATAAACAGTTATCAAGTGTTTGTGTGAGCTATACCTGTATCTTCAGAATACCGGTAGGCCTATAGCTTTACACAAAGTGAGTGTTAGTAATATCCACTAGATTATTAAGGCCTACTTACTCTTTTTACCCTCTTGCAAATTGTCAACATTTAAAATTGCAACTGAAACTGGGATTAAGAACCGTATGAAACCACATTCAAAACCACTTGCCAAACACACATTAACAACTTCTTAACAAATCGATGTGTTCTGGGTTTTTTTCGCTGATAATCAAAACATTGTTCATGGCTACGTTTGAAAAAAAAAAACTTTGACAAATAGATCATATAAAACTTCAGGCCAATGTAAAATGTAAAGTTTAATGGGGATCATAAACATGTTGAATTCTTCTAGAATTTTTACTTATTACATCGCGTCGTAAATTATCTGACACGTTTCTATCTGCATAAATCAATATATAACTGTCATATTCAATTCAATTCAATTCAATTCAATTCAATTTATTTCCATCAAAAATACAAAGAATACTTAATTAACACCAAAATGATTAAAAAACACAAGATGGAGGAGATGCAACAAAAGGCAAATGCCTGCAAAAGTGTTGCACCACCTTACAAAATAATTTTACACACACACATAACAACTAAACAAGACAAGTGCGGAGGCCTAACAATAAGGATAAACAAAAAATAAATAACTCTGTGTTGTTAATTTACCGGCAAATTAAAAAAATTACGGTTAATCAACCGGTAAATAAGCATTAATTTACGTTCATACATACACGCTATATAACAGCGCGCGTGATTGGTCGTCCCGGATGTGAGATCGTCGGGTAAGGAAAATCATGTTTTTAATAATGTATTTGTAATTTTTTTATACTGTTTTGATGATATAAGAATCATAAAATATTCAGGTATATATATATATAGGTACGACTAAACGGCCGTTTATGCCCTCGGGCACAAACAATCGCCCAGCCATGAAAATACATTAATGAACCCCTAACCTAATTAATGTAAATTATGAAAATACACAAAATTGCAAACTTAAGTATACTTACTAAGAAAGTAGTGGCCTAAAGCATTTAAAGTATAGGATAACTTGTAACAAAAAAACAACAACAACTCAATGATAACATAACCCCAAATATAATCAAATATCTGCAAACTTGTCGACCACAGACCTTAAGCGTGCAATTATAATCCCATATATAGGTCTACACATAATATAATACGAAATACATGACCTAAATTAATGTCTTTATTTCACTTAAATTTGAATAGACTTGTTAAAATTTGTTTTAGTGCAAGGGAATATCATATGTAGCGTATATTTGCTATCTACTGAAGATAGCATATATTTTTGGGCAATTTTTAAAGATTAGCAATTTTTGCTGGCTGGCTAGCGAAAACTTCGATGTTACTATGACGTCAATCTAGGTTATATATTTGGATATTTGTAGAAAAAAGAGGACCATAGTTATCAATTCGCACCATATGTATTATAATAAGAACGATTTCCGAGGGACCCATTTCCTCACTCTTGCTTCTCGCTGCCAGCCACAGCCACACATTGACCTAGCGTTCTTCATAGCGTTGACTTTCCTGCACAGTACTAATATCAAAATACCGACTGATTATATCCACCAAAAAAAACGTTGACAACGTAAAGAAAGCAGCAAGTTTAAAAAGCCCCCACCTAGGCTCACTTTTTGAAACTTGGTCCCATTTGTAAAAGATACTGATTTAAACTTTGTCATAATTATCAACTGAAAACATTTCCAGAAGTGTTATGTATCTTTAATGTGCCGATGTGATATTAACTTGTTAGCAGCTGGTTAAAAACACCGATTTGCTGTTGATATTCAAAATGGGACCAAGTTTCAAAAAGTGAGCCGAGGTGGGGGCTTTTTAAACGTGGTGCTTTCTTTACGTTGTCAACGTTTTCTGGTGGATTTCCTTTCTTTTCATGAATGTAGCCAAGCAACTCCAAGCTTGGAAAGTCTTCGGGTTACGAAGTACTCCATAAAACGAATAAAACGAAAAATAGATGTTTGAAATTATGTTATCCTTGATTTACGACAGCAAATAATGTAATAAAACTTTATCAGACGTTTATTTTTAAAACTTGCTGGTCACAGCTACCGCGTGACTGTAATAATAATGGCGATACATAATATGATCAATATGCATCTCAATATACTTTAATAATGCCAGGCAACTAAGAAAATCTAAATATGAACAGCACGTGCCCAATGTTGACGATGCCAGCGAGACACAGAGTCAGTCCGATTTACTTCACTGAGAAATGCGGGTAGCAAGGCTTATACTACGGAAGCGTCTAAGTGCCACGACTTAGCAAGATAATTATGTTTTAAATTTAATGATTGTGGTTTTTGTAGCCCTGCGGGGCAATCTAGTTGGATATCCAAATTTCGCGGTTTATAGTTCTTTGTAGCCCTGCGGGGCAATCTAGTTGAATTTCCCTAATAAAAGGCGGTTGTTGGCGGTCTTTCGCGGTTTGTGATTTTAATTTCCCTCATTCTTCATGCCCTACCCTCTATCGGGGATTAATTTATAGTTTAAGCTTGTTGGAGAACTATACTTATCGGTGTGTGATTCTATGTAAACCTGCGGGGCAATCTACTTGGATATCCAAATTTCGCGGTTGATAGTTATTAAGATTTAGATCTAGTTGGATTTCCCTATTAAGCAGCGGTTGTTGGCGGTCTTTCGCAGTTTGTGGTTTTAATTTCCCTCATTCTTCATGCCCTACCCTCTATCGGGGGTTAATTTATAGTTTAAACTATACTTCACGGTGTGTGGTTTTTGAAGCCCTGCGGGGCAATCTAGCTGGATGTCCCTATTGAGCGGCGGTTGTTGGTGGTCTTTGTAACCATGTGGGGCAATCTAGTTCGACATACCTATTGAGCGGCGGTTGTTAATTGGCGGTCTTTCGCGGTTTGTGGTTTTGATTTCCCTCATTCTTCAAGCCCTGTTCTCTATCGAGGGTTAATTTATAGATTAAGCTTATTGGCTATCCAAATTTCGCGGCTTGTGGTTCTTTGTAGCCCTGTGGAAAATCTTGTTGCACATTCCTATAGGCTGTGCCAAGTTATTCTGTGTGTCTGTGGTGGGGACAGTCACTCCTTTCGGTATCTTTTTGGATACGTTTTTGTCCCTGCTGGCATTCCATACTAGTGGAACATTTTTTCACACCAATAGTGTGTATGCAATAAACCAACCGGAACGGTATAATAATTGAAATGACAGTTGGAATACAGTTCTACGATATCTGAAGATGACAGAGGGACAGGTCTCTAGATCGATTCAAGAACCATTCATACATATTACATGTTTTATTGTCCTATTATCATGCAAATCGCCCCGTGGTAGGACATAACTTTATTTAAATGAGAAAAATATTGGTAACCTGATCTAGTTTTTTGTGTTATTCAGATTTAAATAAATAAAGAAAGAAATAAAGAGATTTCTTTTATTATTTGTTCTGCTAGCGGCTGCACTATACATAGGTTTTTTTAAATTAATAATATCCATGAGAATCAAACATCTTGCTTTGATAAAAAAATAATATCTCAATAGCACTGGATGATTAAAATTGTGTTAACTAAGAAACGTATAATAACAGCTGTTTTACAACAATCCATAAGGATAAAATATGTAAACCTATATTCTGAATAAAATAATTTTGCTCCACATAATCTACCATTTCCTAACAATAGTAACCGAAATGGTAACCTGAGCTTTATTCCTTTTTATTTGAAACCTATCCTCTTACATCCAATGCAAACGATTTTACACATTTCTTTGCTATCTATGCTAATATTACCTTATTGTTTTTAAGAAAAAACTATCCAAACGGTTACATTGCAGCACATTACATGAAAGCTCCATTGGGCGCCCCATTCCTTTTTTAAAGGAATTTTTATTTGTATTGTACTACAAATCGATTAAAGAAATAATGTTGCCATGGGGAAGAACCAAATACAGTACCAATTAAATTTTAAAAGCCCGTCTTTGGGGAACATTTTCGAAAAAGCTGTTTTGTTACCGGTACATTATCGATATCTATTCTTGATTGTGGAACGTTAATTTTGACATCTAACTACCAGTGTTCGATTTACCTGGATTAGCGTAGCAAAATGCTACTCACAATTTTGGAATTGCTCCTCAAATCTGAAAGTGAGTAGCAGTTTTTGCTACACAAAAAAAATACACAAAAATCGATCAAAAAAGGGAGAAAAAAGATGATAGATACAGTTACATGTATGTCAGGAATTCCCCTGAAAGTAGGAATGTTTTGGCGATGGTAAAAGGTATACAAACAAATCCACAAGTATGGTGAAAATAATTGCTACTCACAATTTTGGAATTGCTACTCAAATCTGAAAGTGAGTAGCAGTTTTTGCTACACACAAAAATAGATGAAAATCGAACACTGCTAACTACCAACATTATTTCTCAACGGTCTGTCGATTACTCTACCATTTGATTTTCATTCAAAATTGAAGCTACTTTTGCAAAAAACGAGTTTTTTCATCATCGATGCGACCGACTTTGCGAGGGTAATGCGTTTGTTTATCATAACAGCCTGCATGCACTATTGAATATCATAGTCAGTTTAGAAACCATCTGCTTTCGTAAGCCTCCTTAGTAGCTCAATCGGTTAGCGCGTTTGACTTGTAATCTTCTCGACAATGTAATATTGTTTTGACCTGGTCAACTAGTATGAGTTCGAGTCCCTGTGTTGTCCAATTCTATTATTTTCTATTTTTTCTTACTTTTTTCTCTATTTCTGTCTTCTTTCTTGTTCGTGTCTTTCTTTCACGACAGGATAAGGATAAAACCTTTAAATTTTATAAAATACCATAGAAAAATTGCAGCCCCTATCATGGTCGCCCCCTCCCTCCCTCCCTATCCCTGCAACATAGAATGACTCACGTGTCACGGTTTCATAGATTCGTGGTCATTGTGCTGCATGTAGATTGATACACCAAGTATATATACGCTTGAGTTCATCTTTTCTGCATGGCTGTTTCTATTATTAACTTACGCCCCTCTGGAATCAAGTCTTGAAAATCCATTGTATTTTACCTTAATGACAATACAATTATTGTTTCATAAAATATTGAAAAAATCAGTTGGTCATCGGATTTCGAACTCGGATCCTCGTATTCGGAGTCGAACGCCGTAACCATTGAGCCACGGGACTCCGATGTAAATTGTTGTGTGGAAGTACAGCATTAATTTTATTAAATGAATGGATGCATCGTCCGGAAAGAACAAAAGAATTGTGAAAAACATGATTTTTTTGGCGAATGGGGTTCAGAATTTGTATGTAGGGTATCTCAGAAAATGCTAGGGTATAATTGGAAGTAAATCTGAAAAAGTAGTATAGGTGATTGCTCGCTAGTGCTGTAGCCTTATTCAAAAATTCTGGGTCAGCATTTGTTTCCACTAATTTTCGTTATGAAATACCGCGTGAAATGAAGTAAAAAATGTTTGTCTATTATCAAACAATGATATACTGTAGGATTGGTGTCCCTTTTTGAATTAATAAGTTGTCAAGATATTACATTTCGGATTCTAAATAACATTAAACATGGTTTTAGATACACTTTGTACCCAGCGAAAAATATCATAGAACAATTATAGAAGTCAAGTGTTTTAATGTAATAGCTATAAATATAGTCTCGCGGGAGCATCTGTTTATTGGTCTTCTTTATCAGTCTTTTTAACTTGCTGGTCACGCTAATATCTGTTAAATTGGCAGTTTCATAGCCCTCCTCTTCTTCCACCTCTCCATCTTCTTGGTCTTCAGGTTCCTCTTCCTCGACCAGTATGTCTTTTAACTCATGTGGCGTTACGCTATTCTCAGTCCACTAGTATTCCAGCTTCCTATCTGCAATATCCCATGCAGCCGTGACCATTAGGTTGCGGAATATTTGGATCAGCCTGATCTACCAGATGAGCAATGTGAAGCTACCAATATTATATTAGTACTAGATAGCCATGATAGCTAACATAACAACAAGTAGCAATTGGTAGCTACTTCATCGACACACAGCGATATTTCATCTATTGACCACGTACCAAATTATTATTTCTCTACTGGACTCGAACCCAAGACTGCATTGTAGTTTATTTCAAGGTTGTACCAAGCACGGCCAGAGCATGTTCAAGAGACAATACCAGGCATTAATCATGAGTGCTACCATGCTGGTTTCATGAATACTCGGATTTACTCTTTTGTTCATATTGCTAACAGAGTATTCTTGTGATGAGTTTATAAAAATCGCTCTAGGAATTTTAGAGTTTAACTGATACCATGAGGTATATTATTACATTCCATTCGGTACATAACTGCAAACGGAAACTCGCTTCTATTAACCTCTACTTGTTCAAGTATGTCTGTGTACTATAATAAATCCGAAAGCATGCCGAGGCGTGGAATATGTAGTAAAAGGCAGGTCCGATAAAATCCGAAGATATGACCAAATTGATGGTTGAAGGCGGAAAAATCCGCTAAAAGGCGGAAGATGCCATATGCATGTATGTGTGCATTCCCTCATTTCAAATATATAGTTTTGGTTTCTCTATTGTTCAGAAACCAAAAATCAAGGGATTAAAATGTGGAGATGAACTGGTATGCACTCATAACACTATTGTGCTGGGAGGACACAAGAGGGTATATATAATCAAAAGTATAATGCCCTATAACCATACGTATATAATAGCCTATTGTGCTAACATTTTCATTATCGATATCTATCAACGCGGGCGACTTTTGCCGTAGATGGCACACTTCCATGACACCATAAATTACACCCGAGATTCCTTTGATAAGTTATGGATATATACGAGACTTAGGCCTACATGTAGAAATCGAGGGGTGGGGGGGTTGTGTTTTGTTTATTTGTCTGAAATATAAACGATGCATGATGATGTAGATGATTTGATTATGAATTAGATTATTCCCCGGAAAGCACAACCCATACCTCCTACCTATGTTCCCTCCGCCACCTATATATAACCTCCTCCCTCCCCCTCCCCACACTCGATATCGACTCCTCCCTATTTTTCCCCTCCACTCTTGAGCCCCCCTAGGCCCTCCCCCCTTCCCTTCCCACTTCCAATGCTCTCTCCCCTCTGTTTCTCTTTCTCCCTTACCCTGACCCCCTCCCCCCTCACACACACACACACACATACCCTCTTTCCCTGGCGATCTCTTCTATCTCTCTCTCTCTCTATTCTCCAATAAATAAATTGAATAAAAGTTAGTTTAAACCAGCTTTCTATGATATTGATCTTCCGTCATGCGACATGCACATAAATAGAATTGCGTATAATAGTGTTTATATCAATGAAGTCATAATCTGTCAAGTGGCTATTGTAATGTCTGTGGAAATATTTCGATGGTCTATATATTTTCACAGTGAAATCAGCTTAGGCTAATTCGTAGTCTCAAGTCAATGCTTTCAAACTAAATCAATGCTTTCAAATGTAGACTGCTTTGTTCGACTTCTCTGCTCGTGAATATTGCACTGCGAAATTTAAACATTTCTTTTGTATACTTAGAGTAAGTAACTTCAAATCAAATTATTTTACGATCCACACCACTTATAAGAAACTGAAACCAAAACCGAAACTGACTGACACAAATGTTCGGTTTTAAACAAAAGGTAGAAACAATGAGTTCGATATCTTATGATTCAAGTGGTTAGGCAGGACAATAGGAAACCACGTGACCAAAACCAAAACCAAAACTAAAACTATATATTTGAAATGAGGCATTGTACTTGCATACATCCCAGAAAACTTCCAAAATTCTCAACAAAACTCGAAAAATATTGTAAAATTGGAATACAAAATGTCATCATCATATTGGCCTTTGATGAAAATTTTATCAAAATAGCCCTTCGGAATTGCTTGAATCGATTCAAATATCAACCCATTTATTTTCTACAATACAGTATGTATTCTTGGGAATATGAGAGTTGTAAAATGATCTTCTACATGAATGGTTTTGTTTTGAAAGTGGTTGTACGGGTAGTTTTGCATAGTTCAATTACTCGGGATGTTTCGGAAACGCCTCAAAATATCGCCGTCAAACGTATCTGTATATCAAGAGATGGCGCTATTGTTTGGGTAGGGAAATATCGCTGTGCGACACCAATCATGAGGAAGTTACTTCGTCAACACCAATATCAGCAGTAGATAACTAACCCATGCAGCACCAATAAGCAATTGGAAGCTACTTTGTCAACACCAATATCAGCAGAAGATAGATACCCCAACGCCTGTCAACAATAGAGAGCTACTTCATAAACACCAATGACACCAGGATAAGCAACGGTAAATGGCTAACCCAGCACCAATCAGCAATAGGGCGTCACCAACACGGATATCAGCAGTTGAAAGCTACCTTAGCAACAATCAGGAATTGGAACCTATATACTTTATCAACGCCAATACCAGTAATGGATAGCTATATTTGCAACAATCGGCAATTGTTAGCTACTATATAAACACCAATATCAGCAGAGCCATTCCATGTCAACTCCAGGGATGTGCACCGCAGCACCTCTTCAATTTTTTTGTTTTTCTGTGTGGTGGTAGATGTTGATGAGAAAGTAAAATCCTGAAAATTTGAGCTTTATACTCCATTTCGTTTTCCCGTGGCATCAATTAAAAGATATAGGGCCCTCAAACTTGATGCAACTTCGTCCATCCAGGACCAACTTCGGGGGGTCAGAACTCCAAAAGTAAAAATTTATGTAAAGATTTTATGTCCATTTTTTGGCCAGTCAGAGCCCTTTGGTAGGACATTACTCTTACCCAATATTGAACCTATTGGACTACTTTTAGCTGAGATATTACCCATGCAAAACTCCAATTGTACATTTTTTGTACATTTTGACCACCTGGAAACCAATGTCAGACATTTTGCTCCACCATCAACTTCAGGTATGTTGAAAATATGTTCTTGGACAACATTTCTGAGAGATATTGGCTTTGGGATTCGATGACTTTGCTTTCAAAACATTAGTTAGGTTTGCCTAATCACATATATATCATTCCAACCACATCACCAAAATGGGTTGGTTGGTCAGTGGTCATCCACTCAAATTTGGTTAAAAATCCTTTCTAACATATATATATTTATATGGTTCTCCTTTTTAAATTTCCTCAATATTTTCCAGTTTGTCATCTTCTCAGTGGCGTTAGTATTGATACTAAGTACACTGAATTCCTTCATGACTTTTGTTCCCATAAAATCCTCATTGCTGCCTCTCTATAAATTTCCTCAGGTATGATTGCCGCCTCTCTAAATTTCCTCAGATATGAGCCCTGTTTCCACCTGTCTTCATCCAACTCCTTTTTTTCCTGAACTAGCGGGAGACCCGCGTTTCGCGCGGGTCCCCGCTAGTTGAGTAAACGGGAGCGGTTAGTAAACGGGAGTGTTTAGTAAACGGGAGTAAACGGTGATGATAATCATGCTGATTTGGTGTAGATTATTCATCCAGCAATAATCAGATGTTGATAATCATGTTAGCTCCTGTCATGTAAGAAGCTAAACTTTTATTTAAGTGAATATCCAGATCTGTGATAATGTTGTTATACTCACTCAATCTCTCAGATTTATTTTGCAAATCTGTCACCCAATGACCCATTTTTTCACCAGCTTACACCCAATGACCCCCTTTTTTTAAATAGAAATTTACACCAATTCTGCAAATATTTTAGGCGCTTCGCGCGCATTGTGAACAAATTTAACATTTTTGTAGCAATTTCAGTTTCAAAAAGGCAAATTTTCACAAAACGTTGCCCAGAAAGTTATGTTTTACGGTTAATGGCACTGAATTTTATAGCGTTCTCACACATTTTCTTGGAGGCCGTCAGGCCCCCACTACTGAATAACCCCCTTTTTGACCATAATCGCCTTCGATAGACCCCTAGTATCATACTCTGGTAGGGACAGGTATACTGTCATATTCGAGTGCCCCTCCCCCCTCCCGGCGCACCCTCCATCAGACACCCGCTAGATGAGTAAACGGAAGCGTTAGTAAGATTACATTGAATACCTCCTATATGGTCGGTAGCTGTAAAAGACAGAAAACAGAAATAACAGAAATGACAGAAAATACAGAAAAGTTTGGAGTTATGAATTAGAGAGTTGTCAAGAAGCTGTCGGAGTTAAAATGTTGGGAGTTAATGTATAAAGGTGCATGTTCCCATTAATTGATAGTTTGCTGGATTGCCATCAAACTTGGTGGATGCGACCACCATCGGGTGCCAATAATGGTCAAAGTCATCCGAGTATAGATTGTTGGATTGCCATCAAACTTGGTGAATGTGACAAAATTTAGTTTCTTTAATTAAACATTTTTTTTGAGCTACAGGCACCTTAACAGTGCCACCCTTATTTTCAGTTTCATGAATGCTTCCTTACCTGCCATGTCCATGCAAGGATTACTTTCATCATTTCATGTACTCAGATCAACAGTGGCATAGCCAACGGGGGAGGGGCGTCAGGGGAAAAGGGCAGCTTTTCAGCCGGCCTAGACCTTTTTATTAAATTGTTTTCATCTAATTGTGGGTAACTTGTGAACTTTGCTTATTTTTGGAATGGATATAGAGTCTTTAATTGTGTCTCCTGCTTTATCACAATTTGTTGTGCCATATAAATAGTAAAAGCTAATAAAATCTAATTGTGATGATTTGTGGGGATCAGCATCCACCCCTCTCTATGTACTCCACCACCACAAAGTTCTCGCCAAAATCACATGCACTTCACTAAGAAACTTTAAAATATGCAGGTATGGAAAACGAACCTGCTGTGTATCAGCAGGTCCTGCAGCTGGTCAAGGCTTTCTGGCTTTGAGGCACAGTCCAGACTTTTGTGTAAGTGTTACATAATAGAGAGGACCACATAAAGTGTATGGATTCATTTCGACTCATTCTCACTCATTGGCATTTATTACTATCAATAACTACTCTCGAATTCATAACTCCAAACTTTTCTGTCTTTTCTGTCATTTCTGTCATTTCTGTTTTCTGTCTTTTACAGCTACCGCCTATACGGTGATGAATTGTAAATTTTCTCATATCCCATTTCCATATTCTAACACCAACGCCTTCCTCTTTTTTGCTCTTATTTCCTCTCTTCCATTCAATAGCCCCCTTCCTCACAGCCATCCCCTATTATCTTGTACCTCACTCCTCTTCGTTTTCTTTCCTCTTTTCCCTCTTCATCTTCTCTTTTCTTTTCTTCTCTCTCCCTCCTTAGCTCTCCCTTTTCCTCTCTTTTTTCCTTCCCATGGCATTATTTCCTCAATTTTGACTCTTATTTCCTAGGAGCGGTGCTCCCCGCTCCCGCACAATTTGCATCCCTGGCAAAGCATGGTGTTTCGGCTATTAAAGGAACATGCACCGAGCGATGTTCTGGGATCAGGCTAGGGGTGTGATTGTCAAATTCAATGCATTTTGATATCATAACATAGAGTATGACATGAATACAAAATATCAATTTTCTTATTAAAAACACAAAACATCATGCATTTTTTTAAGGTCAAAATTAATCATGAATGTTTTAGGTTTTTAGGTTTAGGTTTTGTTTTTTTAAATTTCGGGTACCCGGCCAGGGTCTATGATCAAAGTATGGTAAAATACGCCTACTTTGCTCTCATCCCAGATGGACTCCATGTGGAATGTCTATACAGTAGACCCACAGAGACAAAAATATTCTGTCCAAATCCATGTCCCAGCGTGCGTTCAGGAAACACAAATTTTATCTCAGCTCACAGTTCAAAAGGCCCGCTGTCTGAACTGACAGCCAATCGGGGATTATTATGAGGAAAATATTAAAATATACGATCATTTATAAGACTCTATGATGCGAATCTGATGTCATCATTCAGGATACCTGTGTCGGAAACATAAAAACTTTATCTCAAATTTCAAAAGGCCCGCGGTGTAAACTGAATCGAGGTACCGTTTCCCAGGATCTGTGTCTAGATCCACTGATCATGCTGACAGATTGACCTGGCAGTTCCTGATAAATAATTAATTAATGATAAATTAATATTTTTTGTGTGTGGCAATTTTCTCAAGGCATGCACAAGGTCTGGTGGAAAGTATTCTAGAATGTATGGCTAGAATAATTCGGTCTGTGTCTTGAGGCATGAACCAGAATTTCTAGGGTCTATGCATGAACATTGCTGCTACATGTACTTTCGTTGAATCGCAATAGTTTGGCTGTGATTTTTACTGGAAATTTAATCCTCTCTTTTTGTTTTATTAATATGATAAGCCACTCTGATCTGTTCATCGTGTTCATTCCTGTCGGGATATCATTTTGAATCTGACAATCGGAATCGCGTTGCTATAGCCTATAAATTGCAAGTCGGCCAATTGTTCCCGGTGTTATTTGATTTGTTTCAGATTAATTAAAAATACACATAAAGCTGATAAGCCATAAACCGTTTTATAGGATGCATTTTTATTAAACAAATCAAAATCAACAACAATGATCACAAAGATCACATCAAAAAGATTAAAATGAGCAGCCAAAATACCTTTTTTCTTTGTAGCATTATTGCAATACTTCTGAGAAAAAGCACTAATCCTGGCACATTTGTTAGTAATTCCAAATATTTTTATCAAAATTATCTTATTGAAAGTCAATACTAATTATAGGCTCTAAATGTTATGAACTTCAAGCCAAATGGAAGTGACTACATCACACACTCACACAGACTGCCTGAACAGGTTTCAGGCTCATATGACCAAATGAACAATCAGGGGAATCAATCCTTTTGACTTTAAGGGGGTACTACACCCCTGTCCAATTTTGTGCCTATTTTTGCAATTTTCTCAAAAATTATAGTGCAGCATTGGTGACAAGTAAGATATGTATTTTATAGGGGCAAGGACTACAACTACTGCACTGGAAATTTTATTTCAGCACGCACATCAGTTGTGGAGTTACAGTCGTTACAGTCAAAAATGAAGGAAAACCAGTATTTGATCAATAAATCAATAACTACTTGCCTTGAGTTGCTGAATTTTTGGTGCAGTATAGTTGTAGTCATTGCCACTATAATATACATATCTTACTTGTATCAAATGCACTATAATTTTTGAGAAAAAATGCAAAAATAGGCACAAAATTGGCCAGGGGTGTAGTACCCCCTTAAATTCAAAATCTTTGAAATGCAATAGCTTTGTGAACATGTTGAAATATATAGAATGCAACCAAGGTTCAATGGAACACTTTATCTAAAGTAACAAGAATATTATTCCAAAAAGAAGTGCCTTTTTTTTTTAAATATAGGAGAACCTTATAAAGAAGAATTTATTTTGCAATCTTTGAATATTTGGCCGTTGAAATCAGATTTTCTTACAAAATATTTTGTTATGATAAAATTTCTTGTAGCAACATGTTTCAAAAATGTCTTCTGAATGTTATTAAAATGTTTTATATCCTAGCTTATAACATAACTCGACAAATAACGTCTTCTGTGTCAAACATTTTGTGTTTGCTGTGAAATCATGTCATCCTGTTAGCCTTGAAGCTTCCTCCTTACTTTTCTCTATGGCTTCATGTATATTCAGTGGTATAAGTATCATAAAACTGGATTTTCTCAAATTTTTAGTCAGGTGAATTTGGCGCTGGCTACATCATGAGCTATATAGGGTGGAAGTGCATGTGTGTGCCCATTTATAGTGGTGTGCCTTGTGGCATATGCCTTCAAGTGCATGACTGTGAGTGCACAGTATGAGATATTGAAGTTCCCTAACAATTCAAATGGCAAATAGATTTTTACTAAGTTCTGGTGGTAAATAATTATTTTGAAAGAATAACTTTAAAAATTTGAAACAGAAATTTTTTGAAGATTTGGCAAAGCTTCCATGAATTTTACATTCACTAAGGCTATTGAAACTTGATGTTGAGTTTAGCGTCCCATTTTTTTCAGCTCATAATGAGGCAACTATTTCATTATTCATTATTCATTATTTTCAAGGTTTCATTATCAGCGGCCTTTTACCAATGTTTATGCGCTTTTGTTTCTAATTAGGTATCGCCAGTGGCAGTATAATGTCACAAAACACACATAAACATTTATAAAAGTATAATTATCTTGCTTTTTGTTTTTCAAGTTTTAAAACAAACTAAATGTATTCCGAAGTATACCATGCCAGTCTTCTTCACTCCAATTTGTACTAACCTCTCCGTATACATTTGAGGATAGGGGGAAATGGGGGGGGGGGTTGACTCATTAAATACAAAAATAACACAATCATGCAGAACATTATAAAATAAATTTTTGGCACCAATTTGTCAAAACTAGGTCTATCCTAGTTAAATTATTTACAACATCAACAATCTGGTAAAAACATTTTGGCTAGGTTGATTTCTCTTCTAGGTCTGGTATCCCAAAGGCATGAAATAATTGGATAGAGCAAGGGTCAAAAACCTGTATATTTTTAATGCTAAAATATTTAGATGGATTCATCTAATAGTTCTCAAGGCTTTCTATAGTTTTTGAAGTGTTCAAATACAAAAAAAAGGGTTTAAAATTTTGCAGAACAAATTTTCTTTCTGGTTTAGTAGTAATTTACAAAATAATGAATTATTTTCAGATTTTACATCTCAAACGCGGCACAAAATTCATAACGCGGGCGGTGGACGCTAAACTCAGAATCAAGTTTCAAGTGCCTAACTATGGGCGCCAAAGGACTTCGCCCTGAGTGTGAAAAGCACAGAATGAGAATGGTCTACTACTTTTTACAAAAAGGTCCACAACATATCCGGTATATCCCCGCTTCCCCCAACAACTCCACTTTTCCAAAATCAGCACCCTCAAATCCTGGTTGGCCTGTATACCGATATGCATATGCAGTGAAACGAGTTATGCCTATAATATGTCCACACAGGTACAGGTGCGGAGGTTTCCACTGAGGGACCGGGGAGGGGTTACAGGTAGGCCTACTATAGGCCTTGAACTAGAGGGACGTGCCATCAGGGCACGATATTTTAGTATATTATTCTATAGGACCCCGTAGCAATAGGCCTAGCCTATATAAAATAGCTTAAAATGGACAATATAGATCTTGATGGCCCCTTCTAAATTTCTCAAGCCAGCAGTGGCGTATCCTATCCAGTGGGAGCAGACTGCATGCCCCTTACAAAAATTAACGACAGAGGCTGTCGTTTGTGTGTTTTGCTTTGTTTCTTGACAATTTGGAGAAGAAAAAACAAACCAAGAAGATAAAAATAATAAATGATTTAATATTTTGGTCTAGGCCTATGTTCAAGGATATATAGGCCTAACAATTTGGGATCATACCTTATGCAGGGATCATCTTGCTGAAAATTGCTAAAGCATTTAGTTTGTAGGCCTACTAAGACCGCATACAATTAACAACTTGGTTCTCGCCCCACCGATTTCTGGTAGGCCGAATTATTATTTTTCCTATATTTTACTAATAATAGGATTCAATAGGGGCCTAGGCCTAATAGAGAAGATGCAATAAATTCAATGTGTTTGGGGGGGGGGGGGTACATGTCTCTCAGAAACTTTAGGGTCCGAAGGGGCTATCATTTTCTTCGGAAAGGGGATAGGGTCCCAAATTTTCCAACAGTCGGCGTCAATAAATTTTTTGACCCCTCCCCACCACCACCGATACACCTTTAATATAGACATCACATGCTAAAATTGTATTGAAATCGATCTTTTTGAATAAAATAAACACACTATATATGTGGTCATCTTGTGACTCCTACATTTTGACCACCAAAGATTTTACGACCCCCCTATTCTTTATTTCCAAAAATTATGACCACCTCCCCCTTTATACTTGCCACCCCCCCCCCCCCCTTCCGAAGAAAACGATAGCCCTCCTTATTAAAATTAAAAATAAATAAAATGCCTCGATTTCCTCATGAAAAGCCCCATTCCTCATTAGACTACATTGTACCGACTGCCGTGGAAAGTCTTGAAATATATTAAATTTGTTTGATAATCTAGTATTATTCGGTTCGTTGCTGCCCTGAGACCCTGAGGCTTGTCACTCTCTCAACTTAGGCCGTATAAAATTAATGTTTTGGTTCTCGTCCAGAGGATTTTCATGAATTGATGAGGGAGGGATGTTTTTTTTTTTTTTTTTTTTTTTTCAATGTAAAATTAGCATTGTCAGTAGTTTTCGGTCTTCTCCAACAGTGCTTGAGGAAACGACGAGGTCCTTTTTTTTTCAAATGTGAGATTCTGAGGGATAAAACCCCTAGAGTACATCATAGACTGTAATACCACAAAAAGACTTGGAAGTGATGCTTGTTCTTTAATAAACTTATTTATATGTATGAAGATTTCATAAATCATTCCAAAGTCTAAAATTGTAAAATGTAAAAAAATAAAAATTCTAACAAATCCCAGAAATTGAGGAGGGAGGGGACGAGAACCAAAATATTAATTTTACACGGCCTTATCCAGGAAGGAGGCGTGAAAGTGTAACTTTCTCTTCCCTGATCCTCGACATACATTAATATACAAAAGTGTATTGAATAACTGGATGATATTAACTCAAGCCCTGCCCACTATCATGACTATTAATGCTTCCAGCCAATTACATGTCTTCGAGAAAGATGGTGAACTAATATCGTACACAGCAAACACGTAAAACATTGCATGCAAGCCCGTTTGCATGTGTAATTAGAGTGGTTATTATGTGGAAGAGTTCGATTGTTGTCAAAACATTGTGGTACGGCGCTAAATACGAAACTTTTCTTTAGTCACTGGTACAAGCGAATTGTAGGTTGTAAATAAAACTGACAGGTCCGCGCTCAAAAAACATGTGGTATATGGGTATATAGATTGACTCACAGATTGGTCACTTCATCGCAATTCTTTGAGGAAGTCAGACGTAGGCCTATTGTTGCAAAATAGAGTTCTTCGCAATCTTCGGATACGTATTTTGTTTGTCTTGCTAGACTACATTTTGTACAACTTGCAAGTTTCATTGTCTAGCTCTTGGAACTAGGACTAGGAGTTTTGGATCCTGTGTAGTGCTGAACTTGAGCATCACCAGTCTGTACTGTATTATTACAGGAACCCCGGACAGGAACAAGGAATAGGTAAGCATTTAATTCAATCGTCCATGTCATAAACGTTTTACATGTATCTAGAATCAACTTTAATATTATCACTCAGTCCACGAGCAGTTGTTGATGTGATCGGTACGTTCATTATAAATAATAGCCATGAAGTATACCCGTGGCCTGGTGCTGAGACTTTGTACAAGTAATGAAGTATGCATGCTTGTGATTTATGATTTTAAGGAATATTTAATTATAGGCCTAGGCCTACATGTTATCAAGCCCACGCACACGACAATGCACGAGCATGCGAGATAAGGAATTCAGGTCTAGATTTAAATTCAATATCTCCATTTTATTCTACTGCTCCCGCTACTTGCCCGGTTTGGCATAAGATGTATAGCAGCTTATAGCATTATAATTTATAGTCTATAGACTGCAAAAAGAAACATACCATGATAGCCTGTCATCATGGTCATGGTTCAACAACACATGAACAGGATGAGGTGGTGCATGGTGTTCTAGTAAACCCAGTGGATGTGTCAGTACAAGTGCTCTGTGCAGTGTATACAACTGGAAAAGCACACATTAATTAAAATAAGAAGCGCAATGTGTATATTATTTGAGTTCAGTTGTTACAGAGAACTGCAGAAACCTATAAAGTACTAATTTAGTAGGCCTACTAGTACGGGGTGAGTCAAAAAAGTGCGAAAAAAGAATCCATTTTTATTTAAGAACCGAGTTGAACCTTTTAGGTTTTAAAACATCATGTGTGAAAAAATCATGGAATTAATTAGCTTTTTTTTTTATAGCGATACCCAATTTTAATATTTGTCCAAGCATTTGCCCAGAGACGTCATCTAAAATTTGAATGTCGGCGCACTAAGGTAGATTTGGAACAACTGCCATTTTCATAACCTCTTTGGCATTGAAATAAAATGGAGCACCCAAACTGTCCTTGTTAAAGATGTTGTCAACATATAAATTGGTAGGCGAGTTTTTCAAATATGTCAAAATAAAATGCGCGTAAACTGAAATGGTGTGAACTAAAAAATATCTAGTAAATTGGACCGTCCATATTGGGGTTAAAAAAACTGGAGATGGAGTTGAGTTAGGTATGGAGGACTTAGTAATGTTAGAAAGTTTGTTTGAACAAAAAAAATCAAAATAACACAAAAATCAACCATATTTTTAAAGTCAGTTTCAATTGGTGCTTTTATCGTGCATTGTGTGCTCTCATTCAAAATACATCAGGTTCCGCACCTCGTGGACAAATAAATGAAATTGGGTATCGCAGCAAAAGGAGTCATAAAAATTAAACGGTACGGTAGGCTTAGCGAGTCAGCTAATTTTTTTCACAAAAGGTGACTATTGAGTGTGACATAAAAACTTTCAATATTAAATGGGAAGGTTCAACTTGGTTCTACATAAATATCGATTCTTTGCTCTATTGCACTTTCTTTTGACTCACCCTGTATTAGAGTGTGATCGGAAATTGGGTAACATTTGGTTAAAAAATAGGATTTATTCAAATTTCCATAAAAAATGGTTTTAATTTGGTGGAAAGGATTATAAAATAATCTAAAAGAAAAAAGAAAAATTTGTCTCAAATTTTGTGTTTTCCGTGCCGCTAAAGTTGCATGCATATTTGTAGCGTGAGGGACGGACACTATGTTGCATTATGAAAATACTTCTCTTAGAAAGAGATTAGATGCTATTGTTAATTTTTGTTTACAGATTATTAGTACAACCCTTGCCACAGGAAATATCAATGAGATTTTTAATTGGATGTCTTCCAGAAGATAGGAGGGGTCATGAAAGATGAACCCTAGAAATTTTGTCCGTCCCTCACGGATAAAAATCCAAAAAAAGGAATTAAATTAGCATATACCCTATCTATCTATCAATATTAATGCTCACCTTTAATACTAGAGATGAAGAAACTAAAATTCCCAATCTTTAAATCTAAGAGTTATTAGTCCTTAATTAATGTGAGAGACGGACATGTCCGTCCCTCACACTAACTTATTTTGGATGTACAGGTACCAATGTATGTTGAGTGAAAATATTTTTGTTTACATATCAATAGTGCAACCCCTGCCACATGAAATATCAATGTGATTTTTAATTAGATGCCTTTCAGAAGAGAGTTGGAGGTCATGGAAGGTGAATGCTAGAAATTTTGTCCGTCCCTCACAGATAAAAATCCAAAAAGTTGTTTCTTTGAGAAATTAATTAAGGGACCGACATGTCCGTCCCTCACACTAACTTATTTTGGATCTACAGGTACCAATGTATGTTGAGTGAAAATATTTGGCCACTAAATATTAAACCCAATTCTTCTACCCAGTCAGAGAGTCTGTCTAAAACAAATTCAGGCCAATCCCAGAAGGTCATGCTCCCAAATATTTGGAATTGAAGGGCCTGTTGCTAAAAAAAGAGGGTCTGTCCGTCCCTCACACCAACTTATTACAATATTAATATTATTGTCAATTACTGCTTCTTTATCAGTAAAACTACAATTGGGTACAGGTATTGAAAACAAACAGCTTGAAGTAAAACTTCTGTGTAATTTGAAATTAAAAGTGAAATACACACTGAATAAGATAAATAGGCCATCATATGTCCGTCCCTCACAGACAAGCTGTCCGTTCCTCACACAAGTATTTAGGGGGTATAATCATATGATATTTCCACTGAACTTGAATTATTTTGACAACTGCATTTCATTTAGATGTCAAGGATAGCATTATTTTTAGTGGTGGATTTGGAGAAATCTTGCCAAATTTGAAATTTTGTAACATTTTGTCAGTCCCTCACATAGAAAATGTCCGTCTCTCACATAAACTTTGGACCCGCTTCATAGACGCCTTGAAAACAAACTGAGTCAAATTTCTTAATTTTTGGAGAGATGGAACATTACTCTTTCATGAAAAGTATGTTGATTAAACATGTGTATAAGTTTCAATAGAAAACTAAAATAGAAAAGATGTAACTAATGATGGTGAATGGATGATTGCTTATTCTATTGATTTATTATTATTATCAGTATTTTATTATATCACATATCGTGGCCAAATGGCCAAATTACATGTAAAATTACAAAGCAGTTATACATATTAAAACATTAAAAAGATTGAACACTTAAAGAATTTTAAAAGGCATCAAAAACAAATTGCACACAAAATATTACTTTTTACCAAATATTGCACATCTTTTTGGGAAACATCAAAATATACTAAATTTCAAAACAATTATAATAAATATTGACATTAAAGAATTACAAATATTATAGCAGCTGCACCAGACCATAAAAACAGCATTCATAGAACTGAAGAACAATCCTAAGAGGAGATTACTGATTTAAAAGATCAACAAAATATGGGATAGGACTCGGCCGAAAGCGCTCGGTCCTGGCACGGAATTTGGAAAAATTGTGGGAATTACGCAAATTGCGACCATGGCTCTGAAGTCTGGTAGGAGGAATTAACGACTGTGTTCGTTCATTGTTAGGCAGCCCTTCAGCAAACCTACGACAGTGTTGCACCCTCCTATCAGACAGGGAGTCAAGTTTACAGTTGAGCAGCGCATCATGATATGAACTGTAATCTCCTCCCAGGATTGTTCTACAGGCTCTTTTTTGAATAGACTCAAGGTCTTTGGATTGTTTAATTGAAATGCTAGAATGCCACACAACACTGGCGTACTCGAGAATCGGTCTAACATAACCACTGTAAACAACACTCGATCAGCTCTTCACTATCAAAGCCAAACCTCTTGAGGGACCTTAGCATAAACAACCTCTTATTGGCTTTTTTAAGCATGTTATTAACCTGGGTGTCCCACTTGAGGTTGTCCTGAAGATAAATACCAAGAACCTTAGCTTCCGTGACGTATGACAGTGGTTCTGCGCCGATTCTCAAGTCGCCAGCCTGGGGCTTATTTTTACTGAAGCATACTTGGAGGGCCTGACATTTGGAGGGATTTAATTTGAGCAAATTACCCTTGGACCACTCGGTAAACTGATCAAGATCAGATTGTAAAAAGCTGGAGGGTTGCGATCCATTTACATTCTCTGCAAATGTCAGGTCATCCACGTATTTCCAACAACTAGAAGTGGAATTTTGAGCAGCATCGTTTATGAGAATCTGAAAACCAATGGGACCGAGTTTTGTGCCCTGAGGTACTCCCCCATGAAGTGGAACATAGTCTGAAAGAGTGTCATTAAAGCGAACACATTGCTGCCTATCATGAAGGAAATCACAAATCCATGGAACGATGGACCCACGGACTCCCAAGCGTATTATCTTATCAACAAGGATGGTATGGTCGACCAAGTCAAACGCTTTGGAAAAATCCGTTAGGACCACCGTCCCTCACACATGAAAATTTTGTATAGTGAAATAATTGATGCACATGTGGCAACATTATCTTGCATGAAATAACTATTGGTTGAAGGGTTATATATTAACCTAACTTAAAGGAATAAATTTTAACAAGTGTTAATTAAACACAGCAATTAATCTATTGATGTCCGTCCCTCACGTGAGGGACAGATCCCGATCACACTCATTACCAGCTATAACTATCACTCAGGCCCGAGTATCTATACCATTCAGCAAATTACTTCAGCAGTGTTCGTCTGCTCAGTCTGATTATTGTGTAAAAAGAATTAGGTCACACGTTGCTACACAGCTTTCAGCGAATGAGGTGCGGACGTGATGATGACGCGACGTGATTCAATTAGCCAATCAGAAGCATAATTTCATATACGCCGCGCCATAAACTGTGCCAAATTGGCAGACCGCTGAACCAGGCCATGCATTTAGGCAATTTATACCATGTGAGGTACATTAGGAACTATCTAAATTCGTTAAATCTCACAGTCATCATTTTATATTAATTGGATGCTCATTCTGATCAGATGTGTAAATGTATCGTAAACTGGATGGTACTCTGGCCACCAAGTGGCTATTTCGGTCAAAAAAAAAAAAGGGAAAAAAAAAGGAAAGAAAAAAGATTTGTCACTTTGGTACACAGCAACTATTTACTTTGATATCCTAATTTTGGTTACATGGTTATTTCAACCCCTTTTTGATCTAGCTTTACAATGCAGTACAATAACAGGGATGTAAGTTTTCTGTATTTTTACAGAATTCTGTAATTTTTGTAGTCCAGATTTACGCAATTTCTTTTATTTTCAGCCCATTTTGGGCTTTTTAGCCCGAATTTACGCGCTTTTTTCCGTATTTTCCGTATTTTTTCTTCAGGGTTACTTACATCCCTGCAATAATAAAACATGATTGAAACGGTACACTGGGCTCCACAGTAATCAGTAATTTGACTTAGATCATAGAAACTCTTCTTTAAATTCTGTATCCTAAATGTCAATTTTTTACAAAATGTAGGGCCTACGGTACCTGTTGTACCTTTGCGAAGACTAGGTGCCAATGCAGGCCCTTACTACTAGTCCAATAAGTCATGGCTCATGTAAGGAATATCCAATTTAAAAAAATGTTTGATGAATCAGTGTCGCAATCTCGTCAGTTTCATTTTCCTGTTTTTATTTAAAAATTCATAATTTTAAAAAGTAAATGAGATTTAATTCAATTTTTCTTTTTGATTTTGAAAGCATTGGTCAAGTTACATAAAGTAGTGCAAACAAATGGGCTCAAATTTGAAGGTGGTTTCTAGAAAAGGGGTAAAAAATTAAATTTATTTTGTTGCAAAAGCCCTTACATTCACAAAAGGCATGATATTAATGGGGTACGACACCCCTGCCCAATTTTGTGCCTATTTTTCTCAAAAATTATAGTGCATTGGTGACAAGTAAGATGCATATTATAGGGGCAAGGACTACAACTACTGCACTTGAAATTTTATATCAGTACAGACAACAGTTGTGGAGTTACAGTAAAAAATGAGGGAAAACCAATATTTGATCAATAAATCAATAACTACTTGCCTTGAGTTGCTAAATTTTCAGTACAGTAGTTGCAGTCCTTGCCTCCATAACATATATTACTTGTCACCAATGTGCTATAATTTTTGAGAAAAATGCAAAAATAGGCAAAAAATTGGCCAGGGGTGTAATACCCCCTAAAAAGAAATAATAAAATAAATTATAGGAAGGCTTGAAAATTGTACCAAAACTATTCAATAGTTTCTATTCATCAACCCTTTATCCAAACCCAAGTTGAATCAAATCAAACCAGTTTGCGCAATTAAAAACAGCAGTTTTTTCTCAAAAGGTCAAAAGTGGATGTAAGGGGTTTTGAAACCAAGCTATTCATTCATGAACAAATCACATACGTACATTTGTTGAATTTGTATCAAAAGTACTGGGAAAAAAATTGTTTCTAACATTGGTATTAACTTCAATTTATCCTTCTTTTGTTATGGAAGGAATTATAAAATTCACCCCCATCTTTATATACTACGCTCATTAATTTTTTTAAATCATGTCAATGGCAGAATTTTGTCCAACGTGTCAAAAACAAGAAAAAAAGCAATTGATTCAATTTAAAACTGACAAAATTGTCTTTTCTTTTACTTCCAATCAAAAATTATTGCAAAATATTGCAGACTGAGAAAGAATTTTTTTATCCCTTCCTGAACTTAAAAAAAATCATATATCGAAATGTGGCGGGCCATGTTTACACCATAGACCATGAAAATAGAATTATTGCTGACATCCTACCACAAACACATATTTTTAAGGAAATTTGATGAGGAATTCAATTTATGCTATTATTAAAAAGTTTTGATTGAAAAATGTCATAAAAATTAAATTACAATTTTTGACCACCCTGTAGGCCTATGTTTAACGCAAGGGATACTAAACTTTTCTTCCTAATTTGTTTGACGGGCCCATGCAATGTCTTTCTGAATCCATATTTATTTTGAACTACATATAGCTTTCAGAAAAGGAAAAACATGGGGTTCACCATGACAAGAATGATGCTAATTTTGTTGTTGTTCCACCGGATATTTAGCATCCTTGTAATACAAGCTTTCCAGTAATATATACTTAAAATGGTCTAAATGTTTTCATTAAAAGTTGTGTTGAATTAAATCAAAATTGGTGATATTTTTCTCATTTTACAGAGTCATGTTACACAAAAGATGACCAATTCATGACATGCGACCACATAGTAAAAGCTGCCTTCAGTTTACTTTTAATTGTTGCTGTATTCATTGTATTGAAAATAGTACTTTGTTTTCCGCGATATTGGTCCACAGCCATTATTCATGAGATGATTTCAGGGGTCTCTTTTAAAAACAATAATGCTAAAATCTTTGCAAGGTTTAAAAGGTGAACAAGAGAAAGATACCCAAAGAAGAATTTTATGTATACTAGCTGTGTTCATACATGTAGTTTATAATTCCACCCCCCCCCCCACAAATTTGTGTTACCATGGCAACATGTGGAATATTTCCAAAGGGTTGTTTTTCTTGTGTGTGAAATCGATAGACCATTTTAAAAACAATGGTCTATGGTGAAATGTAGTCTACACTTGTTTCTATAAAGGATTTTGCATGGCCTGATATAGCTTCTAATGGAACATCCAAAGTATATGTGGGGTCATTCCATGTCAGGTCACCCAATGGGTTACACACTTACACTGACCATGGACTGTAGAAATAATGTATTTCTATCAGTGTTGTTAATTTACCGGTAAATTAAAAATGGTGGTAAAGTACCGGTAAATTACCGGTATAAAGTGTTAAATAAGTAAATTAAGAATTATAAGAGTTACATTGAACAATAAAAATTTAATTCTTTTCATATTAAAAGCTACATAGATTATACTTGAACACAGTCCTGTTTTGTTGAATAAACCTTTCCAGATGAAAATCATCTTCATAAATAAAGCTGAAGTTGTAAGAAGTGAAACAAAAGTCATGTAGTATTTTACGTACATTTTTAACTTAAGTGTTTCAATGTTTTCTCTCATATTAAACAACACACGGACACAGCCTGTGTAGCCACTTGACACAGGATTCCTGGACTATAACATCAGAGAAAACTACATTCCGTTTTCATTTTCATGGTACATGTAGAACATTTATGCTAAGAATTTCAATTGAATGAACACAGCTTTTGAAGCAAAAAAAAAATTATCAGGCTAATATGAAATTTCCACTGTAGACCATATCTCATGACTGATGGTAATGAACCTGGTCATTCATAATATTTGGATCTGGTTAAAAGTTAACTTTTCAAAAGGATGCTAATCACAATTTACATAGAATGAAATGATGATGTTTTACAGTGGTACCCAAAATATGCAGGGGATACTTTGGTAACAGAGACAAAGAGCATTTCGAGTCAGAATGATGTGAAATCAAAACAGCCATTCTTTAGTCACAAGTTCACTCATATTTGTGATTAAAAACAGCCATTCTTTAGTCACAAGTTCACTCATATTTGTGATTAAAAATAATGGGAAATTTTACCTTGAGTGGTATATAGGCATACAGTTCCTAAATATGTTTATAAAATATAGAAAGCTCATGACATAGTCAAGCCATGGTCAACCCCTCAAAATTTGGAAATACCATCAAATGGGCTTGGGGAGGGAGTGCTGATTTCAGTGCTTTCATATAAATGAGGTGTTCTTATTTCTTGCATGAGTATTAAAATGCAGTAAATGAACATGTTGATCAGCTGAATGCACAATCACTGACACTCTCTCTACTTGCTACTTTAGTCTATTGTACACTATGTAGTACAGTATGGGATCTATGGGCAGTTATGGGGTCTACAAAATCATTATTTCAAGTAAGTTGTGCAAATATTGCAAACGAAAATTGGCATCTATTATAAAACAAACAAACAAAAACAATATTATTTGAAGTTTCAATAAAAAAAATCCTTTTATTTAATAATTTACTTAGTTTACCCTATTTTACCACGGTAAATTAAGATGGCGGTAAATTACCAGTAATTGACCATGTAAATTGACCGGTAATTTACAGACTCACAACACTGATTTCTATGTACAGTCCACATGGTTACACCACACTCAGATATTGTGTTCCAATATCTGTGGTTACACTGACCAAAATTGTCCTGAGTATTTGATATCTTAGGTGATTTTGACTGCCATGCTGAAATTTCAAGTTTCAAAAATGGCGTGGTGGCAGATATTTCAACAACCATACCTCTTAAAACAGTATGACCAAATGAGCTGAAATTGGCATCATCCATCTTTAGAAAGCTTATCAATATCAATGTTTTTATAACTGTATAAATATGGCAATTTCCAGCCCCATTCCTCAAAGTCCAAAAGAAACCTATATGCCAATCTGCACTCCAAGTAGTGTTTGTATCTTTAGTATATTTTTCTCTAGTGCATGGTGCTATGACTTTCTTTTCTTTTTTACATTCTTCAGGTCTAACTCTTGTGGATTTCAGGATGCTGGAAGTCAAAGATGGCCGAGTAGGTGTCCTTGTGCATGGTGTATTCAAATGGAAGACCAATTTTACAGTCAAAGTAACCAGGCAGGTGGAATCTGCAGATGGCGGCGGAGTCTTGGTGGATGTTGTCCATGCTAATACAGGAAAGACATTGTAAGTAACTATTAACATGATTTGTGGTTAGTCTCAAGTAAGGGCCAGGTTTTTTAAATGCACAATCCGGCATAATCACTTCTTAGGTTTGGATACTTGACTTGACACTAGTCACTTATCAGCATGCAAATGATTAGGCCTGACAGGTAGAGGGCTGTCCATGTTTCGGAATGAGGGGGTTGAAAATCAATTTTTTAAAGCCCTGGTCCCCCCACTTCATAATGAAAATTTTTATGACCCCTCTATTGTGAGTTGAAAATAATTATGACCCCTCTGCACAAATAGACCGCAACAAAGAAATATCATTTTGGTCCCTTACATTATTTGAAAAGACCCTACGTGTAGTGTGCAAAAACATGATTGCGATATAGGCCTACTTGTGCCCATAACTCATTCAGAAGAATGTGTGCTAATTAAATGGTTTAGCAAATCTGTGACCCTCTTTATGTAGGACCCCACCCCCGTATCCGAAGAAAATGTAGGTGTGTAGCTTTGTCAACACTGGGGTCAGCCTGTGCCAAAACAGACTGAGTGTACACCCATCTACTTTGGTTTTGCTCTACTTTGGGTCAAAGGTATCTTTCATGGATCCCCACATGCGGTCACAAGAAAAAAAAATCCAATTCCATTTCGTTTGCGAATGACAGGCTGTCAAAGTTTGGCAACCTTGACCAAACTTGGGAATTAAAGGGTTCCAAATGACAAAGTGCTCTCTTTGAGGGGTATTTTCCTAAAATTGAATCAGTTGTAACTTCAACTTGTAACCATGGTGACCCTCTTGGTGCATATTGTCACTCGCTGGCTGTGAAGTGGTTCCGACGGGCCTGTATGCAAGCAAACCATGGGTCATACTGACCATTTTGACTCCCTTGGAAAACAATTGTCAGGGTTGCAAACTTGCAATCTTCTTTTCTCTTGTTAATTGATTTAAGAGTAAGTTGGAAAGTCAGGATAAATGGAAACAATTGTAAAACGAACAATAACCAGTTGAACCACAGAAAGAGAGTACGGTATACTGAAATGTGCACTTTGTACGCATACAGACATTTTGTTTGCATGTATAATGCGAATAGTGACTGGAAGTGCCATTTTGACCCCCTTGCAAATCCATACCTGAGGATTTCAAATTTTTTTTCTCGCTATTTGACTCAAAAGCACCTTGAATTGTCAGGAGTATCTGAAAAATAGCAGAGTGTAATGGGTATGCCAGGAAGCACCATTTTGACTGAAAATCCATACAGAGAATTAGAAATTGTTGTTTCTTATTATTTGACTCTAGGGCTACCGGTACTTGAAATAACAGGATAAATAAGACAATTTGCTATAAAGGGATCAAAAATAGAAAAAAGGCAAAAGGGCATATTTTTGTATAACCTGTACGTTAGTCAAAAAGTGGGATTTTTGGAAGCGTCAACTTAGTATCAAAGCACAAGAAATACAAACAAATCTTATGTTCCTAGTAACATTAGACTGCATTCTTTCAGATAGACAGGACTAGAAATTCCTATCTGGTGTTTTAAGCGCCATTTGTGGCTGAACCACTCGGGGGGGTTAAATTCTGTAGGGGTATAGAAATTTCTTTTTTTTAATTGCTCATAGACATTGGCACATTACTTCAAAATCCAAGATAGTTTGATTGAACTTTGCCCCCCCCCCCCGAATTCCCAATGAAATTCAGGAATCTTTTTTTTTTTTTTTAATCTTTTTGGGCATTAGGCATATCAGACACAGCCAGTGAGTGACCACGTTCAAAAAGAGGGTCACAACTGATTCAGTTTTAAAGAGGTACCCTTGAGCCACAGGAGAGCAAAATCATAATTTTTAGTATAGGCTTCCTTAACCCTAACGCTCCTGAATACTACAAAATACTACTTGATATATGCGCTGTTCGTGCATGCATCCCACCTGGTGTGATGATGCAATCCCCCTAAGTGATACATAGGCACGGTTTCGCTGGCCAGCGAAGCCCAAAACCCGTGGCAAAGTGTCGCCGACCGAGTGCTTGGCATGCGAGGGGTCTCGGGTTCGAATCCCACCCAGAGCAAACAACTTCTTTCCTTCTTTTCTCTCTTTATTCTTTCCTTCTTTCCCTTCCCGTCGCCAAAGCCCCTAGGCGGTTAGGGTTAGGTTACCACTATCGAAACTCAGTATAGGCTTCCTTAACCCTAACGCTCCTGAATACTACAAAATACTACTTGATATATGCGCTGTTCGTGCATGCATCCCACCTGGTGTGATGATGCAATCCCCCTAAGTGATACATAGGCACGGTTTCGCTGGCCAGCGAAGCCCAAAACCCGTGGCAAAGTGTCGCCGACCGAGTGCTTGGCATGCGAGGGGTCTCGGGTTCGAATCCCACCCAGAGCAAACAACTTCTTTCCTTCTTTTCTCTCTTTATTCTTTCCTTCTTTCCCTTCCTGTCGCCAAAAAGCCCCTGGGCGGTTAGGGTTAGGTTACCACTATCGAAACTCAGTATAGGCTTCCTTAACCCTAACGCTCCTGAATACTACAAAATACTACTTGATATATGCGCTGTTCGTGCATGCATCCCACGTGTTGTGATGAAGCAATCGTCCTAAGTGATACATAGGCACGGTTTCGCTGGCCAGCGAAGCCCAAGACCCGTGGCAAAGTGTCGCCGACCGAGTGCTTGGCATGCGAGGGGTCTCGGGTTCGAATCCCACCCAGAGCAAACAACTTCTTTCCTTCTTTTCTCTCTTTATTCTTTCCTTCTTTCCCTTCCCGTCGCCAAAAAACCCCTAGGCGGTTAGGGTTAGGTTACCACTATCGAAACTCAGTATAGGCTTCCTTAACCCTAATGCTCCTGAATACTACAAAATACTACTTGATATATGCGCTGTTCGACTGTTCGTGCATGCATCCCACCTGGTGTGATGATGCAATCCCCCTAAGTGATACATAGGCACGGTTTCGCTGGCCAGCGAAGCCAAAACCCGTGGCAAAGTGTCGCCGACCGAGTGCTTGGCATGCGAGGGGTCTCGGGTTCGAATCCCACCCAGAGCAAACAACTTCTTTCCTTCTTTTCTCTCTTTATTCTTTCCTTCTTTCCCTTCCCGTCGCCAAAGCCCTAGGCGGTTAGGGTTAGGTTACCACTATCGAAACTCAGTATAGGCTTCCTTAACCCTAACGCTCCTGAATACTACAAAATACTACTTGATATATGCGCTGTTCGTGCATGCATCCCACCTGGTGTGATGATGCAATCCCTAAGTGATACATAGGCACGGTTTCGCTGGCCAGCGAAGCCCAAAACCCGTGGCAAAGTGTCGCCGACCGAGTGCTTGGCATGCGAGGGGTCTCGGGTTCGAATCCCACCCAGAGCAAACAACTTCTTTCCTTCTTTTCTCTCTTTATTCTTTCCTTCTTTCCCTTCCCGTCGCCAAAAAGCCCCTAGGCGGTTAGGGTTAGGTTACCACTATCGAAACTCAGTATAGGCTTCCTTAACCCTAACGCTCCTGAATACTACAAAATACTACTTGATATATGCGCTGTTCGTGCATGCATCCCACGTGTTGTGATGAAGCAATCGTCCTAAGTGATACATAGGCACGGTTTCGCTGGCCAGCGAAGCCCAAGACCCGTGGCAAAGTGTCGCCGACCGAGTGCTTGGCATGCGAGGGTCTCGGGTTCGAATCCCACCCAGAGCAAACAACTTCTTTCCTTCTTTTCTCTCTTTATTCTTTCCTTCTTTCCTTCCTGTCGCCAAAAAACCCCTAGGCGGTTAGGGTTAGGTTACCACTATCGAAACTCAGTATAGGCTTCCTTAACCCTAATGCTCCTGAATACTACAAAATACTACTTGATATATGCGCTGTTCGACTGTTCGTGCATGCATCCCACGTGTTGTGATGAAGCAATCGTCCTAAGTGATACATAGGCACGGTTTCGCTGGCCAGCGAAGCCCAAGACCCGTGGCAAAGTGTCGCCGACCGAGTGCTTGGCATGCGAGGGGTCTCGGGTTCGAATCCCACCCAGAGCAAACAACTTCTTTCCTTCTTTTCTCTCTTTATTCTTTCCTTCTTCTTCCCTTTCCCGTCGCCAAAAAGCCCCTAGGCGGTTATGGTTAAACAACTGATATAGGCAAAATTGATTTTAAATGGCAGCCATTTTGAAATTCAGTGGCAGCCAACTTGGAACTTTGTGTCCTGTGCTGTTCTTATATGATTGTATTAGATCCTTGACCCTGCAAACATGGGTATAGAGCCAGGTACATCAAAATTATGCTTGCATGATCTTCAAGGACTGAGATACTAGTACAGCCTGTCTCAAAAAAAATTGTGCAAGTAAAAAGCGCCCTCTTTGGCAATTAGAAAATACTGTTGTGACATGATGCTTACATCACGTTAAGGGCGCAGTCTTAGCTCTCAAATGCCGTTTGTTCTGTTCAATTTGCTTGTTTAAATCTCGAGATATGTTTATTGAACAACGAAAGGGCAAAATCACAATTGTGCCACTTTTACTAGGGAAGAGAGCTGTACATAAATGATAGCTGAAGTTGATGCGTCTAATGCACTCCTTCGGGGCTCGTGTATTAGACGCATCATTCGCATCAACACCAGCGCGCATGCATTATTTTGTCTAACTTCTCTCCCAACAAGTAATATAAATCTATAAGGTCAGTATGCACAAAAGATTTAGACCGGGTCTAAAGTTAGACCTGGTCTAAAGTTAGACCTGGTCTTAGTGGAATTTAGTACCATGAGAAGGGCATATTCCTTTACATTTGCTTTTAAGTCATTTTGTATTATTTTTGAATGTTGCATTAAAATCTTTAGAATGTGCTAGCTACTCTACGAAGGAAATAAGAGTAAAGGACCATTCCTGATGGCCATGCAGGTCTAACTTTAGACCATGTCTAACTCTTTTGTGTACATACGGACCTTAGTGTGCAATATGTTTGTCTATTATCATGTCTTGAGTGACTAAGAGAACAGTATTTACCATGATAAAATCATTGATGTGCACATGTATTTAAACAGAATGTGAAATATTTACTCTTTTTAAAATATGTAGAAAAAGAGAATCATTATTCCTGCATCATGATAAATAGTAAAAACAGTAAAAAAAAGTTTGTATTACTATTGTGTAATTGATGCATTCTTTTGATTTCGCGAAGGAACCCTTGATAAACTTGATGCTTTCACTGATTTACATGTAAAGCCCTCTTCCCTAGTAAAAGTGGCACAAATGTGATTTTACCCTTTCGTCATTAACCAAGCATATCTCGAGATTTAAACAAGCAAATTGAACAGAACAAACGGCATTTGAGAGCTTAGACTAAGCCCGTAACGTTGATGTGAGCACGTCACAACGGTATTTTCTAATTGCCAAAGAGGGCGCTTTTCACTTGCACAATTTTTTTTGAGACAGGCTGTATATGTAATTTTCATTTCCATCTCAAGCATGTCAAGTGGAAATTTATAGGTCCTCTGTTGCAGTAGGTGATACTATTGGATTCTTGGACCCTAAAAACATGGGTGTATACATCAGAATTATGCTGCCAGGAGCTTCACTGGCCTAGTTATATTGATTTTTGTGATTTTGGCGGTCATTTAAAAATAAAGCGCCCTCACTGCCTCACCCACCACTGGCCAATGTGAAGGCAAGCGGATTTCAAAACCTCAATGGATAAGGTTTCCAAAAATACATTCCTCCAAAAATCCCCAGGGAGGGGGGGGGTCATAGTCCACAGTCTATACATGGTGTTATAACATTTATATATTATTGATTATTATTATTATTAATTATATTATTATTATTATTATTATTATTATTATTATTATTATTATTATTTTTATTATTAATATTATTATTATTTTTATTATCAATATTATTATTATTATTAATATTATTATTATTATTATTATTATTATTAATATTATTATTATTATTTATTGTTGTTGTTGTTGTTGTTGTTGTTGTTGTTGTTGTTGTTGTTGTTGTTGTTGTTGTTGTTATTTTATTATTATTATTTTTATTATTGTTAATGTTATTATTAATATTATTATTATTATTTTTATTATTATTATTATTATACAGCTCGGTATACACATCATACACAGCTTGGGACTCACCAGGTCTGTTGAAGAAAGCTCTTAACAAGGACACTTCTGCAGGTTTCATTGTCAAAATGAAAGCAGATCAACTTGCGGATTATCTGGAAACTATGTTGAATGAGTTTTTACTCAAGTAAGTTTAAAATGCCTAAAATGCATCACAACACTTAGATATTATCGTCACCCTCATAACCAAAGTGCCTTAGTCATTATTACATGTTTCTCATTTGCAATTTTGATTTTCTGAGTAATAAACCCATAATTATTAAAAATTTCCAGCAGCATTCTTCAAACTTGTGGAATACATCAAAAGAGATGAATTCCATAAGTTAATGAAGAATGCGGCTGTAAATTTGATTAATTATGGGTGTATTACTCAGAAAATCAACATTGCAAATGAGAAACATGTAATAATGACTAAGGCACTTTGGTTATGAGGGTGACATACCTTTTGTAATCCTAATGTTTATAAATCATATCATGTTCTAACAAAAACAAAAAATTTAACTTAGATCTAGATGTTCTCATAGCAAAACTTGACACCTTAAAAATGTTTAATGGTTTAATTGAAAAAATGAGATTAATGAAATTATAAATTAAAAGAAATCCTTCAGCTTCTTTCATTAAGAAGCAGGATGCTAGGAAACATGGATTTTGAAAACTGTACTCTGATTGTATAACAGCCCAATCATTCTTTTAATTTTAAACAAAATCAAAATGAGCTCGCACTCCTTAATTCTCATAGACATTAAATTTGCATGTCTTTCAATTTCATTCATTTTTCCCCTTTTTTCACACACATACACAAAAAATTAGTAGGGGCACCAGAAATTGTTACTCTGCACCGATATGACCCGGGAACAGGGATCGATTTACTTTGAAAAATGGTTGTAGCAATTATTTAGCGAAAACCTTATTTAGGTGATGTTCTTATAATATTAGCATATATGTTTACATTATAAACAATTGCTATACAAGCTGACATTTGTGTAGCAGGTTGTCCAAAATGGGGAGCATTTTTTCCACGACACAAGTTAAATCGAACTTTGCCTAGGAAAATTTTTTTTTTGCCTTTTGATTCAACTGCGGATTATATTGGTATGTGATTTTTTGGGATTTTAGATGAGAAAAATGGCAGCTGGGTACACATAAGAAACCTGTGAAAACAGTGTAATCATCTCCCTTCTGAAACAATTAGGCCAGACTTGTGTAATTTGCTGTGGTTAGTGGAATCATACATTGTTTGTATGCACCTCCACAAAGAGAATGGGGTAACCTTCACAGCATTAAAAATTACTTGAATTGGAACATCTGGATGGAGAGGAGTAATCGGGAAAAAGTGCTGTGCTTTTGGGCCCAACCAAACAATGTATGTGTTGCCCATGACCAGTGGTGGTGCTACCTGGTAGAAAGAGAGTCACCCCAATATTTTTCTTGCACCCCCCCACTTTTGAGGCAAAACCCCAAAATGTATGTAAATTTCCTATTTTGCGGCAATTTGTTGATTTTGCCCCCTCCCCAAGAAATTCACTTTGCCCCCCATGCCCCCTGAAAAAATCCTGGTGTCGCCACTGCCTATGATGCCTCCAAAGCGTGAACACCGAACACGCATCCTTCCAATTATGCATGCTTGGCCATGCAAAATAATGTTTATGTTATTTTCATTAACATGGTACAGAATATAATTAAAGTTATTTTTTGAATTCATTTGTTTTAGTTCAACACATGCAGAACGGGAATTGGTGAAAATTACCAAACATTACGGACGTCAAGAGGATGGAACCTACCTATTAAGTCCCACTTTGACCATTGATAGCAGAGGTGACACAGTACAAGAGTACAAGTACCATCTGATGCCTGGTAGTACCAGCTTACTGCACCAGTGCAAAGTTGAGCTACCATTGTCGCCTGAACCAGGTAGACAGTTATATGAGAAGTTAAAAGAAGTAGTGCCAGCAGCAGCATTTTGCAATTCTATTTTAATCGCAGGTAAGGAATAAGTTGTATTTGGAGTTCAGAGAATGATTGTCATAAATCAAACTTCGCACATTTTTCAATTATAGGCTTTTTGGGCCCATGTTAAACAAATCCTGTGTTTGAAAAATCGCACACGATTTGAAAAAAGAAAAGAAATGCGGACATTTATTTTATTAAAAAAAAAAAAAAAAAAAAAAAAAAAAAATCCGATTTTTTAAAAAAAAATAAAAAAAAAATAAAAAGTAAAAAAAAAAAAAAAAATCACATTTTTTTTGCCTTACAGGGTACTTTAAATTAATGTACTCGCACATCATATCACAAGCTTAGCCTGTTTTTATGATGCATAAATTTTAACTTTCTTTATATAATGCTGTTTTTTACCAGTAAATCAATGGAATTAATGAGCTAACTGCTCATGATGAATATATCTTTGCCAAAAACCCTTACCATAAATAAAGGCCTTCAATTAGCTGTTTGAAAGCCTTCACTGAACAGGTAATTTAGCCTGTAATAGTAGCTGTTACTTAGCATGTACTAAGCCTTCAAAATGATTAATTATGTAAATTAGGTACAGCTAATGACAGCCTTCACTAGCTGTTCAATAATAGCCTTCACTAGCTGTTCAGATAGTAGCTGTTACTAAGTTAGCATGTACTAGGCCTTCAAAATGATGAATTATGTAAATTAGGTACTGCTAGTGACAGCCTTCAGTAGTTGTTCAATAATAGCCTTCACTAGCTGTTTGATGATTATAGCCGTATATTAACCTTTATAACAAAGTATGTACATAATAGTCATATTTAAGCTATTAACTATACTTACATTATCCATGATGCAGCATTATATTATTGCACACATAGATAACTACATGCATTACATATGATATTGTCCACATAACATGCATGATCCCAAATGTAAAAAGTGAAAAACAAGGCCTATTAATAAAGTTGGAAACATATTAAGTATTATTAAGATTCCGTCTGCATTCATCCACACCAGTTCAAAATGGCAGTCAGAATAGTCCGATCATGCACCTATTTGACCCTTGGGTCAACCACTGAGGAAGTGAAGGCTAGTGAAGGCTATAACAGGCTAACAGCTGTAAGCCAAGTTCAAAAATTGAACAGCTATAGCTAAACTAGCTGTTCAAAAATGTGAAGGCTATAATTATAGCTGTTCAAAAATGTGAAGGCTAAATTATAGCTGTTCCAAACATGTAGCAGCTAAGCTACTGGCTGATCAAACTTACAACTGCTGAGTAACAGCCTATTGAAGGCTTAATTAGTTGTTCATTTTGGTAAGGGAAATCCTGCATAAATTCATGTATGGTACTTATTTTTAACATATCGTGTTGGCTTCAAACTTGGTATCATGCAGGTGCGGCTCTAAAGGCGATGCACTACATGGACATAATCAGAAAATTTGGAAGGGCTGGTGTGACGTGTGTCTTTGGGACGCCCAATACAGGCAAGACAATGGCCACATGCATTGCGCTGAGCCTGTATGGCATGAGCGATTCGGCAAAACTTTTGAAGATGTCCGAAGCCAATACTAAAAAGGCAATGGCAGGGTAAGTTCAAGTTTATTTATTCTAAATATATAAATAACAAAACTGAGGTTTTAAAAGGGAAAATGAATAACACCCCAATGTGACAGCAATTTTTAACCACTTATTACACAAAAATTACAAATGCTTGGCAATGACTAAATCCATGTAAGTTAGATAAGGTGTCACTGCAAGCAAAATGACAATGTTTATTTCTGAAATGATTTTAACACTAAACAAACCATTATTTTAGATTACATTATTTTGAGTAAAGTAGTATAATTTAATGAAAATTACCAAGCATAACTACTGTTTGTTCAATTAGCTTAGATTATTGTTTTAATTCAATATTTGACAAAGAAGCTATCAATGTGAAAAAAATCATAAAATGTTGCTAAATATGTTCAGACCCAACAAGTTTTTAAGTTCCACTACACAAATTTGATGATAAACACTCAATTCTTTACAAATGTGGGTGTTTCCCGCCAAAATATCTGAAGAACGTCGGGTACCATAAACTGTTCCGATGAACCCTGGGTTGAACCTTTAGATCAATAGACATGATAATCATTGTTCCACTTTATCATCGGATATAATGCGCTGTGGCGATGTTAATATTATTCAGCCAACCATATAGGGGCAAAATAATAATTTAGGTGCAAGTGATGTGAGACATGATATAATTATTTATTCATGTATTTATTTATTTTATTTGATAAATGTATCAATTAATTAATTAATTAATTTTAATGTATTTATTTATTCAGTTTAACAGAGCAAACAACTTGTTTTCTTTGTTTTCTCTCTTTATTCCTTCCTTCTTTCTTTCCCGTCGCCAAAAAACCCGTTGCTAGGTTGGGGTTAGGTGGCCACTTTCGAAACTCAATATAGGCTAAATTAAGCCTAACACTCCTGAGTACTACAAAATACTATATGTGCTGTTTAATGTGTGTGCATCCCATGTGGTGTGATGACGTAATTAATCGCCCTAAGCGATATAGGGACAGTTTCCAAGGCCATTGAATCCCAAGACACATGGAAAAGTGTTACCGACCCAGTGCTTGGCATGCGCGGGGTCTTGAATCCCACCATAGCAAACAACTTCTTTCTTTGTTTTCTCTCTTTTTCCTTCCTTCTTTCCCTTTCCGTCGTTAACATGAGTTAATAGAAAAAACAGTAATACATTGAACTATTTTTACCTCTTTTGAAATCACCAAAAGTATTGTATCGATCCCTGCAACTGAAAAGTTTCATGTGATTGTCATTCTAAAACTTGCATGCCTAATAAAACATATTCAAACTTGTTTTCCTATACAGGACCTCAATGCCATGGGCCATCAATGACGCCGCCACCCCAGGAGAGATCGAGAACATAATAATGATGGGGTATGAAGGAGCGAAGGAGGCAAATTGTAATGCTGTGTTTTCAGCCAGGTCTTTGCCAATTATCACGTTCAACAACGGTGTCCTTGAAAAAATGTTGGACACAAGCAGGTAAAGAGACATTAAGAGTGATTCATACAAGTAACTTTAAGGATGTCAGGAGGTTGGATTGCTATTTAATACTTGATTTTAAATGACTAAAGGGGGATGGCCCAATATGCCGCCTATACAGTTCATGTTTGTATTGCAATCAGCTTTGATATTTGAGCTGAAAGTGTGGCTGTGACTTTTGAATCCTTATATACAATCATTGACAGTAATGTAACGCCTACGTCCGTTGCTACAGCCCCACAGATGTAGATGACATGAAATATTAGTCGACCAAATGTGTCACTTTTGTAAATTTAGTCATATGCCTGGTGCATGGTGACTATTTTTATTGGACATGTCCAATAAAAATAGTCACCATGGACCAGGCATATGACTAAATTTACAATTTTTATGTACCGCTATAGTTGTCAAATTTCAATTACTTCTAGCTGAAAAAGTATGAACCATAGATAATCACTTTATGCTTTCAGTAACACATGCCTTACTACAACTGTATGGGTCGCCTCCTATCATAATGAGCAGTTTTCAGTTCTTCACTAAGTTTGCTATTTTTTTTTACTTGTTTTGACAAAATTAATGATCCTGCTGTCTTCATTAAATAGCAAGAATTGTTATGCAAGTGATGCATAGTAGACATGTCATTGTATCAATTTTATTTTTATAAATTCTAGTGGACTTTTAGCTTGTTAAATTGTGGATTTGAATATAATGCAAAAATAACAAATGACCCAGGCTTTTGAAGTTATTCTAAGATTTGACATTCACTTGTTGTACAAATACAAAATATCTTTTTCAACTAATTTCAGTGCTCAAGCACTTAACAAATACTTACAAGTGAGCTTTATAACTAACACAAAATGCAAGTTAATAATTAAGCCTTTTAAGTTTTAACATGGATAACATAGTTAATAAAGACAATTTGGCTCACTGTCTGTTTATAAATTATGATATCAAGCTTTCCATTGTTTACATCAATACTGCTAGTGATATGTTCTTTAACTCATATATTGCATGTACGTCTTGAATTGCTTTTGTTTTGTTTTGTTAATAGTTGTTTATCTATGGTTGCTAAAACATTTGAATTTTAGGCAGATGACCAGACTGGTGTTGGTGCCCATGGTGGACGACCTGGGGTCCATGTCGACGGTGGACGAGGGCGAGCTCCGTCAACTACAAGTTCAGGCTTCGTCCAGTGTTGCGGAAATGATCAGACTGGGTGACCATCTTACCAGCGATGCATTTCGGGATGAGGTTCAAGCTAACAGAGAGTCCATCGTGAAAATGTTGCCAGCTCACACCCATCACACCAACGATAGAGTGGCATTGAGTTATGCAATTGACTTGGCATGCTCAAATTTGGTATGTATCAAGGTTCCATCTAATTTGTATACAAAATTTGATGAATGATATATAGCGCAAATCACACCAGTAATATTCATTACACTTCATTTTTAAGATTTTGTCAATGAACAAATGAAGAAGCAATTACATGCATCATAATTACCACTATTGTTATACTATATACATGTACATGGGAGAAGTCTCCCTTATAATTCACCCAATGTTTATTTTTCATTGACTCTGGGAATTTTTAACTGATGGTCAAACAACTTTTAAAGTGAATTGTTCCTAAATGTAGTTTTGCAATCATCTTATGATGTATTGTTCATACGATGGAAGGTGGATGTTAGTTTTAAAAATGGTAATATTTTACATCATAATTTTCACAATAAATTACAGCATGCCGCATGTTAATTTCTTTACCTTTCTCAGTTTCTGAAATATTTGTGCATGGAGGACGTGGACATCCACGCACACATGCATCAAAGCGTCCTGCCGAAGGTGATAGAATACCAGTGCCATCAAAGTGACGCATCACCAGGAGCTGCCATCTTTGATGCCGTTGCATGCCTAACGGAATGGGCCAGAGAGGCCACAAATACGATACCCGAGAAGGTGAGGATATAATACACTGCTAATTTTAGAGAATGTATGGCCATAAACATCTATGAAATGTCTAACTCTAGTATTATAATATATGCACAATGACATTTCTATGCTGTTTGGGACCCTGCTTATGGTGGTGCTGTGACACGTTTTCTTAAACAGATGAAATTACCTAACTTTTTCATAATGAAAATGACTAAATATACAATATTTTCTTATATAGTCAGGTCTACCCTTCAATTTGATGGATACCAAAATGAACTCTAATAAGTTTTATGATCAATTAAGCTATAATTAAAGACAGATAAAAAGAATTTATTGCGTCTAATGTCACTGTCAATTGATCCTTGATTTGTTTACACAGGTTAATAGCGCGTAAAAGAAGACCGATCTATCTGGTGCTGATCGGAGAAAAGGAATAGCAGCAAATGGCAAAAAATTGCGTACTTTTACAAGGCAAAAAGCAGCTTTTCTAGTCATTGTTGACATGGTGTCTTCGCGAAAGAAAGTTTCCTACTATAAAGACCTAATTTTTGAGATGGTTTACATGTTTGAAGATGCAAAATTAACATAAGGCGCCGACAGATGACATCAGACGCGATAAATTCTTTTTATCTCTGTCTTTAATTATAAGTATCAAACTGCAGGAGCTGGCGACATGGAGCCATTTCTTTTTGCTTTCCAGACATGTGTACTTAAAACATACATATAATAACTGGTACATTAAAAGTTATTACAATTTTCTCAAAATTGATGTTTTCATAAATGAAAACAGTATGTCACAGAAGAGGGTCCGAACTTGTGATGCATGGAATACATGAGAATGGTTATTTTTTCTAACAGTTTTTCACCTTCTCAATATTGTATCAAACCTATAAAAACTTTTAATGATTAAATACCATCTCTATTTAATTGTGGGTCTAGGAAATGCACCACATGTCCTCCCACATTTTGCAAACATTTGAAGGTAATATAGTCTCAATCAAGTGCAGATTACTAAATGATCCTCATCATGAAATGTTCAACTTGAGTTGCGCATTAACTTTCTTAAAAAAAAAAAATCCTGTGAGCAATTGCCCAACTCACTCTGCTTCGGGAATATAACACCAATCTATGGCTCCTCCATATCCCCCAAAACCAAAAATGCAGAAAATAAATAAATGTATAGATAAATAAATATCATGATATTAACACATCCAAACTAGTGTTTTAATATAAGATGGTTTAAATATCAAAGACCTTAAAAATCATGTAGAATGTCTATATTAACAAAACCATCATACTGTGTTATAACATCTGTGTTTTCAGAGATATGTCACACATGACAATGTGTGCCTCCATGAGAAGCAGGGGTGCCTAGTGTTTATGATCAATAGCATCCTAACTGAAAAAGGACTGAAAAACAACAGAAACCTGAAGCGAGCACTAAATCAGCAGATACCTTTTGGTCATAAATACCAAACGAAACGAATTGACCAAAAGGTATCGTGGACGCTGTGCGTCAGTGAGGAATTCTTTCCCGAGGATCTAATAGACTCAGTGAAAAAAGGTAAACAACATTCAAAAAGTTCTGTTTCATCACTTAAATTATATCACATACTAGTTCAAAGTTTTATTATGATATAAATGGATGGAATTAAACCAACATCACATAACAAATCCTTGCAAAACATTAAATGCTCAGGAAAAAATAAGTATTCTTCTTGTCTTGATCAAGTTGTACTTCCCAGCACAGCTGATCTGAAACTGAATTTATATTAAGCAAACTAGTGATTCAGTATTGTCTCTAGATTGAACACAAGTCCTCAAGATAATTATTTATATTTGAATGTAAACTTAACTTCCCGAAAAAAGTAGAATGGGTTCATTTGCTTAGTGTGACAGCATGATAATATCAAATAAAACCAATGTCATCAAAAAACATAACGAGACAAAAAACTACCAAGTGTGACGATAAATGTGATTTGGTTGAATCTGTTGACCATTTGGGGGGCAATATGTTACAGCATTTCAGTCATTTTACCATAGGCTACTTAATATGGTTGCTTTGGCAATGTCAATGTAAATTTATCCAATATAAAAGGATATATCATTCTTGTATTTCAGCTCAAGAGGATCGCAACAAAGGTGGAAATGGAACAGCAATACTCAACAAAGGTATAATTGATAAAAACAATAATTATTGAAGTGATTTAAGTGATTATTTTTGTATAAATGAACATTTTTTAATTGTGTTCTTATGTTTCATTTAGGGTAACCATTTTACAATAAAAACGAATGTTTAATTTTATGACAATTTTGTATGTGACAGGTATGCAATCCAAAGATGCCCAAAGGATACCTACAAGTGCTCAGTTGACCAATACTTCTTCTTCAACAACAACAACTGTATTGGCATCAGGTAAATAAAATATAATTTACAAATAAACCCCAGATATTCTTGATGTTTTCATTTCAGGTAAATTCTGCATGATATTGCTGCACAGTGCATGTTGTATACGTGACTTAATGTGTTCTAGAGATATGTTACATAGAATATTGTTCAAAACTACCCTCACAAAGAAAAGTACTTTAAATTGTGATAATATCTGTTTATTTTATACTAGATGACGAAATAGAGACTGAGAATTGTGGAAATGATGATGCAGATATTGTAGAGGGCATATGTGATGATAATAGTGGAGAAATGTCAAAACTTAAAGGTACTTAAAAGGGCATTTTGTGATCCGCAGCCTCATCCCCCCACTTTTTCCAAAAATAGTTGGGATTTTTATACCACTGGAAACTGGAGATGTAAACTATATAAATAGTATATTATACTGAAAAAATGAGGATGCCGACAACAATAAATGCTGACATGATAACAAAATATGATAGAGACCCAATGAATAGTAGCAAATTGTGAAACATGATGGGAAATTACAAATCACTCGGCATATATTTAAGATGTTTTTTCGTATGCTGTTTGTAAGCAGTAACCGAGTGTGCATTTTTCAGAGTTGATGGCAAATTATTCCAAAGTATAATGCACTTTGGATTCTAATGGTGTTATACGCGAGGCACATGTTGGTATGATCAATATGGATATCACCTGCATGATGAGTGTTATAATTATGCACATCACTGTTAATAATAAAGTAATTATGATCAAAAAGGTCGTTGGGAAGGAGACCATATTAAAATTGATACATAAAAATCACAATTTGGAGAATGTACAAATGATGTATTTTTAATGTTTTAAGTGATGGAAAAAAAGTGGGAAAATGTGCTAACCAGAGCAAGTTAGCATGGTTAGTGCAGGTTCTGACAAACTTCTTTTGCAACAGGAGAACAGATTCATGGTGCGAATTGTTGTTATCAGCACAGATATACAGGGTTTGTAATGACTCAGTTGGGAGAAATTGCCCAACTTTCTGATGATGCCATTATATTTAGAGATGATGTTATAAACGTGAGTGGTGTGGGACTTCCAACTTAAATTATCATCAATAATGATCCCCAGAAATTTAGTAGTATTTACTTGACCTAATTGTTTGTTATCAATATTAACTTTGATGTCAATGTTATGATTTTGATTATATTTATTTTAAAATATCATGTAATTAGTTTTACTTACATTTAGAGACTATACTGTTGAGAGTATTGGTACATTTTGAACAACAATTCGATCATGGATTACACATGTTTTATATGGTCAAATTTTAGCTTCAAGCTAGTGAAATTGGATCTTATTACAATTTCCCATTCATTTGTACATGACTTTTTTTTTGTTCAGGCTAACATTAGAAAAGGTTTCTTGACAATAATGTTTTATGTGATACTTTTTGCATCAGGTACCCAATCAACATGTGCTCAAGATGAACCAAGACACATTGAAGCTGAATGTATCAAAGTAAGCGACGATTCCCCAAATGCAACTGTCGTATCTGCAGGTAAATATATTTGGAGATTGTGGAGCTACATTATTTGATCTAGCACATTACATATGTGTGGGATATTTATTATTATTATTCTCTCTTTGAGGAAATCAAAATTGGTATTCTGTTGGAATACATTTTTGGGTGGGTGCGGCGTGCCGCACCCACCCTGTATGCTCTGACTATTGACCTACTTTTTCACATGCCGCAGTGTTGAGAAAATATTCGTGCCGGTTATATCCCAAACACCCACAGAGGTGATAGTTTACGGCGAGTTTTTTAATTATTACTTGATTTTGATATGTAAGTAATACGATAAAGTCGTCATAGGCAGTAATGTGTTTGTATTAAAAGAAATAACAAAAATAATTATTTAAGTAATAGAAATACTATTTGGAAATTGCAGCAAGATTTGAAGATGTTTTTATTTGAACAGTACCAGTTCACCAGTTTTGCTAGTTTTCCTAATCTTTGGGCTAACTTAATAGCATCGTGAAGGTCATATATATCATTTTATACTGACAGCTTCGGCATGTAGAAATACAGCTTGTATGTGCATTGTGTGCAGTGTGTACATAGGCTATTTACTTTTCAAATCTTTGATGCTTGTGTAAGGTATTATAGACAAATTATTAGAATGCATGTGTACCAGTAGAAATGGCCCAGGTTGAATAAAATAAATAAACATATGAATGAATATTTTATTCCCTGGATTATTTTTGTTGGGACAATATAATGATATAGTTTGACGCTTTGAAATACAGTTATGTTAATCATAATAAAGTTACAAAGTTAAAAAATAATATCGAAATATTGTAAAATCAAACATTTCCCTCATAAGTTGCAATACAACATATTGAGGAAATTGATATGACAGATTTTTAAACTTTGATATGGAAAGATACCCCAGCCCTGTTGTCTCACCAGAGAAGAGCAGAAGTCTTTCTATCTGATGATAAAAACCCTCTAGGTATGATTACGAAAATGTTTTAAATAACTATTATCTACAAAAGTTTTATAACCATGTTTTATATAAAATGTTAACATAAAACGTCTTGTGTTATGATGTGAAGGGTTAATATAAAAACAGGGAAAATCTGTTCCAACTGACCAGCAGAGAACAAAGGATAAGCAATAGATCAGATTAAAATCAGGGAAAATATGACACAACCTCCAATGGGGAATAACAAACGTATAAACGTATAAAGTTAAAAACTCTTTTAACTTTGTTTATACGTTTTGTGTTATTCCCCTATTGGAAATCGATGTTGTGTCATATTTTCCTGTTTTAATTGTGAACTTGACTTACTCATTCTTTCATTTCTCTTGACAATTTTTCATTTGCCCACCCTATTCCTTTTAAAGGAATTTTTATTGTATACATGTACATGTTTCATTTTGTTTCAGATTTGGAAATTTTTAATACACAGTCCAATAAATGGGTGGAATAAACATTTGGAATTAAAAATTAATTATCCTTTTCATCTTTTATCTTTTGTTTCAGCTAAACCAAAGAAGACATCAAAAGGAACATCTGTTGACCCTAATTCAGCACTTGACATCTCAGCCAAGATCAAGAACTCAGAGAAAGGTATGAATTTAGATCTAGCACTATATTCAATATTTGCTTGATAGTGCAGGGCAGCAAGTTTCACTGCTTTTGCAGGAATTCCAACTTTTGTTACTCCTAATTTACACACTTTTATTCATTTTCAGCCTGTTTTGTGGCTTTATAGCACTAATTTACACGCTTTTTTAAGCTTTTCCTGCAAAGTAACTTCAGGACACTTGCATCCCTGATAGTGACTGGCGATTGAAATGTCACTTAAACAATCTGAACAAATATTGTTCATATATAGATAAAACATATGATGGAAGTTGTTAATTTTGTCAGGTCTGATTTCAATATCAAATTCACACACTAAGTAGAGCTACCTTGGTTCATTTAAATATGGTTACTTTGGCCTGATGAAAAGTTCTGCAGACTTTTTTTTTTTTTTTTTAAGCCAACGATGTTTAAAGACCGTGTGAATACGATGGAACTTCACAACTATTTGTAACCACTAGCAGCAGGTATAGGCTATGCCAAATCAGTCAATAGTGAAACACCTAATGCACAGCTGTATCAAAGAAATCAAAACCAGTGTCAGATTCAGAGTCCTGCTTCTCCGCCACGTTAACAAGTTTGAAAGAAGGTATGCTTTATTACATGTGATTATTGGCAGTTATGTTATTTGTAGATTATACAAAACTAAGTTTTAAATTTAAATTCAAAGGTACTTTATTGATAGATATTTCTTGACAAGTGGATTGCATGCATGAATAAAATTCTTGCAATGTTCTCCCTCTCCTCTCAGTTCCTCCTTCATTTTGTTTCAGATTTGGAAATTTTTAATACACAGTCCAATAAATGTGGGTGGAATAAACATTTGGAATTAAAAATTAATTATCCTTTTCATCTTTTATCTTTTGTTTCAGCTAAACCAAAGAAGACATCAAAAGGAACATCTGTTGACCCTAATTCAGCACTTGACATCTCAGCCAAGATCAAGAACCCAGAGAAAGGTATGAATACATTATGTATGGCACTTATTGGCTTGATATAGTGGCACACCCCACCCACCCCCACACACAAAAGTCAATCTAAAAGTGAATGCAGTGATATGCATTGCCACTTCTCAGGAAATGTTACTCTCAGGCAATGTGCCGTGATGGTGGCGATAGAAATGTCATTCTGTTGGAATACTTTTTTGTATACATGTACATGTCTCATTTTGTTTCAGATTGGAAATATTTGATACACAGTCCAATAAATGTGGGTGGAATAAACATTTGGCATTAAAAATGAATTATCCTTTTCATCTTTTATCTTTTGTTTCAGATAAACCAAAGAAGACATCAAAAGGAACATCTGTTGACCCTAATTCAGCACTTGGCATCTCAGCCAAGATCAAGAACCCAGAGAAAGGTATGAATACATTATGTATGGCACTTATTGGCTTGATATAGTGGCACACCCCACCCACCCCCACACACAAAAGTCAATCTAAAAGTGAATGCAGTGATATGCATTGCCACTTCTCAGGAAATGTTACTCTCAGGCAATGTGCCGTGATGGTGGCGATAGAAATGTCATTCTGTTGGAATACTTTTTTGTATACATGTACACAGTCCAATAAATGTGGGTGGAATAAACATTTGGAATTAAAAATTAATTATGCTTTTCATCTTTTATATTTTGTTTCAGCTAAACCAAAGAAGACATCAAAAGGAACATCTGTTGACCCTAATTCAGCACTTGACATCTCAGCCAAGATCAAGAACTCAGAGAAAGGTATGAATTTAGATCTAGCACTATATTCAATATTTGCTTGATAGTGCAGGGATGCAAGTTTCCCTGCTTTTGCAGGAATTCCAACTTTTTGTTACTCCTAATTTACACACTTTTATTCATTTTCAGCCTGTTTTGTGGCTTTATAGCACTAATTTACACGCTTTTTTAACCTTTTCCTGCAAAATCACTTCAGGACACTTGCATCCCTGATAGTGACTGGCGATTGAAATGTCACTTAAACAATCTGAACAAATATTGTTCATATATAGATGAAACATATGATGGAAGTTGTTAATTTTGTCAGGTCTGATTTCAATATCAAATTCACACACTAAGTAGAGCTACCTTGGTTCATTTATATATGGTTACTTTGGCCTGATGAAAAGTTCTGCAGACATTTTTTTTGAGTTGCCAAAGCCAACGATGTTTAAAGACCGTGTGAATACGATGGAACTTCACAACTATTTGTAACCACTAGCAGCAGGTATAGGCTATGCCAAATCAGTCAATAGTGAAACACCTAATGCACAGCTGTATCAAAGAAATCAAAACCAGTGTCAGATTCAGAGTCCTGCTTCTCCGCCACGTTAACAAGTTTGAAAGAAGGTATGCTTTATTACATGTGATTATTGGCAGTTATGTTATTTGTAGATTATACACTACTAAGTTTTAAATTTAAATTCAAAGGAACTTTATTGATAGATATTTCTTGACAAGTGGATTGCATGCATGAATAAAATTCTTGCAATGTTCACCCTCTCCTCTCAGTTCCTCCCTGTTCTTTTATCTCCACAGCTTTAGTAACATATTCTTAATATTATATAAAGTGGTAATAAATGATTACTTCTCCATATTATATACTAGATGAAGAAATCGTGGAAGTAGATTGCTGTGATGATGAAGGTGCTGAGTATAATGAAGGTTATAGTGGTGGTGAGGCCTCGCATGATAACCACACATCACTGAATGAAGGTAACATAATTTACTAGAACATACATGTAGGTGCTTTGGTTGTACAATGAGGAGTAAGCAGGCTTATACTGAGTTAGTGCATTTTCAAATAAGTGGTAATAATGACCTTAAAAATCATTGTGATCTGGTTATATGATACAACTTCAGCCCATTTTCATATCAAATGCTTATAGGCATGGCATTAATTGCTAGATGTGCATTGCATGCAAGAGTAAATTTTTACAATGTCTTCCCTTACTTTACAGTTTATGTGTTCTTGTATCTCCACATTATCTCAATTAATTCTCTCTCATTTTTATCTGCAGGATCATGTGCTAGGTTTATCCCTTGGACAGGAAAAGGTATGTACTTAAATAAAATATATTTAGTTGGACAATTTTTTAATTAATTTTTTAATTAATTTTTTAATTAATATTACACAGAGTAATGTTAAACATCAAGCGTGTGGATCGGATTCCAAATGAAACCATCTACAATCTGACCAACACCACTCCACTGGTTGCCAGAGTCAAGATTCATCAACTCAAATTTCTCGGCCATATATTGCGTCTTGAAGACGATGAGCCTGTGAAAGAATATGCCCTTTATATACCACCACATGGGAAGAGGAAACCGGGACAGCCGCGCACACTGTACTTACAGTATGTCCAGCACCTCCTGGGAGATACTGAAGGGATGTTGCAGCCATACAAAATTGTTTCGCTTGCCCAAGATCGCAATAGTTGGAGAAAGCTTGTAGTCGCCTGCTCCGCAGCCGACTGATGATGATGATGATGATGAATATTACACATTACATTTGAAACCAGTTTGTATGTCCATTATCCAGACCAAGTTATTTTAATTTTATTCAAAACAAGTTATTTTAATTTGTCAAAAACAGGAATGTGTTTGTCCATTCAAAAAGTTGAACATGAAATACAGAAAAATGAAGATAGGAATGAGGCAACATCATGATAAAAGTAGACACAGTGAGATTGTATAAGCCAATCTCTCATTTAATTTGAGTGGATTGCTCTGATATTTGGACACATTGATCTTATATAACTTCCTGATTGTAACTAAACAAAACTTGTAGGATTTAATTTTGTAATCAGCGTCAAATACTTTTTTACATCTCAAAAAATGCAGTCTCTGAGAATCAGCAGGAATACATTTTTTTGTTGTGTACGTAGGAATTGCTAGTTGTGTGCATTAATATTGCATGCAAGAGTAACATTCTTTATAATGTCCTCCCTCACCTCATATGTCAGTTCTTGTATCGCCACATTTTCTCAATTAATTCTCTTCCATTTGTATCCGTAGGGTCATGTGCTAGGTTTATTCCTTGGACAGGAAAAGGTATGTACTTTGTACTTGTATCAGTTGAAAAATATTTATTTGAACAACATGTAAATATATTTGTTTAACAAAAAAGTACTGTAATAAATAATGTCGACATGTAATTGAAATTCCATAATTATTTCTTACAATATGATAACAAATTTGTGATGTCCTACATCCAGAGCATGTAGCTTAAATTTGTTGTATTAACCACATAGACCAAGGAGTGTGTTTGCTATAAACACTAGAACCTGAAATACGGGAAATCACAAATAATGCATGGCTGATGAGGCATGTCATGTAGACATGTTTAACATTACATGTTTCTGTCGAGGGGTACACCCCTGCAAACTTGATATATTTCTGCATTAAAACAGTGTTTCGTACACATTACCAATATTTGTATCCATTTTGGTTCTTTTAGAAGGCAAGGTTGGCCACGAATTGTTTTACAATTTTTGTTTTGTTTTTGATTGAGAAAGTAAATGGTAATAAATAGATATTTCTTTAAACATATTACATTGTAGATAGTGAAATCATAGAAGCAGATTATTCTGACGAAGATGGTGCTGAGAATGGTATAAACAATGGAGAAAGTGGTGAGACTTCACATAAGTGTGCATCATGGAATGAAAAAGGTAAATCCTTTCATACATGCATTTTACACATAGATGCGTTTATATTACAATGAGTAAAAAGACCTGATAATAACTGAGCTGGCATGCCATATCAGTGAATGCAATTATTGTCTTCATTTGCATGTAGAAAGGCGATTCAAAACTTGTTTGGGGAATGAATGTTTATAAGTACTAGCATTTGTGTTATTGTGTTATCCTGGTCTGTACAGACATCATCATGCAATAAATAGTAGATGAGTGCTACATGGCAATGTGTGCTATGAGTGAATAACTGTAGAGATGAGATATCTTCAGTAAACAACATAGCATGGATATGTGCTATCTACTGTAGATAGCATTTTCTGTAACTCTGCATTGGTCTATTACATACTTGAACACATGTGCATAACATTGCACATACACACAGAGACAGAATTGAGAGAATCTTTGTTCTAATTCCATGACCGTGAATCTATACTGACTACAGTTACATGTTGGTGTTTATAGTTACTGTGTAATTATTTATAATTATAAAGAAATTTTTCTTTGTTGGAATAAACATGCAATGACTGAACATTATTAACAATCACCAAACTTTTCTACTTAAAACATCTAAATTTATCATACACATCATTGTTTTGTTTGTTTGGTTTTTTTTTCGAGAAATTAAATGTTAATAAATAGATATTTCTCTATTGCACATTAGATAATGAAATCACAGACGCAGATTATGCTGACGAAGATGGTGCTGAGAATGGTATCAGCAATGGAGGAAATGGCGAGACTTCGCATGTTAAGTGTGCATCATGGAATGAACAAGGTAAACTCTCTCATTCATGTATTTTACACATAGACGTGGTAAAGGAGTAAAAAGGCCTGATAATATTTGAGCTGGCATGCCATATCAGTGAATGCAATTATTGTCTTCATTTGCATGTAGAAAGGCGATTCAAAACTTGTTTGGGGAATGAATGTTTATAAGTACTAGCATTTGTGTTATTGTGTTATCCTGGTCTGTACAGACATCATCATGCAATAAATAGTAGATGAGTGCTACATGGCAATGTGTGCTATGAGTGAATAACTGTAGAGATGAGATATCTTCAGTAAACAACATAGCATGGATATGTGCTATCTACTGTAGATAGCATTTTCTGTAACTCTGCATTGGTCTATTACATACTTGAACACATGTGCATAACATTGCACATACACACAGAGACAGAATTGAGAGAATCTTTGTTCTAATTCCATGACCGTGAATATATACTGACTACAGTTACATGTTGGTGTTTATAGTTACTGTGTAATTATTTATAATTATAAAGAAATTTTTCTTTGTTGGAATAAACATGCAATGACTGAACATTATTAACAATCACCAAACTTTTCTACTTAAAACATCTAACTTTATCATACACATCATTGTTTTGTTTGTTTGGTTTTTTTTTTCGAGAAATTAAATGTTAATAAATAGATATTTCTCTATTGCATATTAGATAATGAAATCACAGACGCAGATTATGCTGACGAAGATGGTGCTGAGAATGGTATCAGCAATGGAGGAAATGGCGAGACTTCGCATGTTAAGTGTGCATCATGGAATGAACAAGGTAAACTCTCTCATTCATGTATTTTACACATAGACGTGGTAAAGGAGTAAAAAGGCCTGATAATATTTGTGCTGGCATGCCATATCAGTGAATGCAATTATTGTCTTCATTTGCATGTAGAAAGGCGATTCAAAACTCGTTTGGGGAATGAATGTTTATAAGTACTAGCATTTGTGTTATTGTGGTATCCTGGTCTGTACAGACATCATCATGCAATAAATAGTAGATGAGTGCTACATGGCAATGTGTGCTATGAGTGAATAACTGTAGAGATGAGATATCTTCAGTAAACAACATAGCATGGATATGTGCTATCTACTGTAGATAGCATTTTTCTGTAACTCTGCATTGGTCTATTACATACTTGAACACATGTGCATAACATTGCACATACACACAGAGACAGAATTGAGAGAATCTTTGTTCTAATTCCATGACCGTGAATCTATACTGACTACAGTTACATGTTGGTGTTTATAGTTACTGTGTAATTATTTATAATTATAAAGAAATTCTTCTTTGTTGGAATAAACATGCGATTCTGTCATTAATGCTACGTAAACATTACTTGCTTGCAGACAACAATCACTATACGTTATTAACAATCACCAAACTTTACTATTTAAAACATGTAACTTGATCAAACCCATCATTACACAGCTGTGACATTAGTCATGGCTGTGTCTTTTTTCTTACAGGTTCTTTCTTTCTTCTTCTTTCTTCTGTCGACCATTTCATTTGTTCTAGCATTGACATGCTTACACCGATTTTGACCTAACTTGGTCACAACTATCACTGACCATGCCCCTACATGTCACATGAAACTCATGGTGTCAAATGTCATGTAGGGTCACAGAGGTCAAAAACGTGATTTCAACTCAAAATGCTACTTCTCCCACAAATTTCGCAGGACAGTAACGCTACTTGCACACATGCATTGTTATTACCCAGTGTCTATACACAGATTTGATGTCAAAGGTCATTAAGGGGTCACTTCCGGTAAAAAAACCAAATTCCTTCAAAATGCTACTTCTCCCACAAATTACATAGGACGGTGACGCAACTTGCACACATGCATTGCTATGAATTATGTTAACCTATTGTATATGTGGTATTTTTTTGTTTGAGGTCAAAGGTTATTAAGGGGTCACTTCCGGTATAAAACGAAATACCTTCAAAATGCTACTTCTCCCACAAATTACATAGGACGGTGACGCAACTTGCACACATGCATTGCTATTACCCAGTGTCTATGAATCATACACAAGATTTGAGGTCAAAGGTCATTAAGGGGTCACTTCCGGTGTAAAACCAAATTCCTTCAAAAAAAATTATAAGCTAAGAAAAACATAGGAGAGTGACGGTATGTGCACACATGAATTATGTTTACCTTATGTATATGTGGTATATTTTGTTTGAGGTCAAAGGTCATTAAGGGGTCACTTCTGGTCGGCCCTAATTTGGTAAAACAACCTAACTCGAAGATAGAAGTTTTACCTAATTAAGGCTCTGCTGAAAAATATTTAGACCTGCTTTGGTGAAAACCCCGAATTTTAGGAACACAATAATAAGTTGGACACTTGAAAAAAAGAAATGACATGAAGGCTTTTAAACTTGTTTCAATACAGTCCTAATTAGGCATAAAAGTCTATATCGAGTTAGGTCGTTTTACCAAATTAGGGCCGTGGTATAAAACGAAAAACCTTCAAAAAATTGTATTTGATAAGAAAAACATAGGACAGTAACAATATGTTCACACATGAATTGTGGTTACCCAATTCATATGTGGTATTTTTTTATTTGGGGTCAAATGTCGTTAAGGGGTCACTTCCGATCTGAGACATAAAACCTTCAAAATGCCCCTTAGCTGCCACAAGTAACATAGCAAAGTGCCACGTGCACCCATGCATTGACATTGGCCAATGTCTATGGGCGTTTTCATATATTTTGGGGTCAAAGGTCATTAGGGGTCACAACACGGCTGTGTTCGTGGGTTAGACCATAGCTAAGTCTAGTTGGTGTTTTGGTTTGTTTTTTTTCTGTTTTTTTTTTCTTTCTTTTTTTTTTGAATTTGCAATTAAATGTTAATAAATTGATATTTCTCTATTGTATATTAGATAAAGAAATCACAGACGCAGATTATGCTGACGAAGATGGTGCTGAGAATGGTATCAGCAATGGAGGAAATGGCGAGACTTCGCATGTTAAATGTGCATCATGGAATGAACAAGGTAAATTCTCTCATCCATGTACTTTACCCATAGATGTGTTGATAGTACAAGGTTGAGTAAAAATGCCTGATAGTAACTGTGAGCTGGCATGCCATTTCAGTGAAGGCAAGTGTGTATGGGTGTGTAAATACATCACAGTCTCAGAGGTTTAGTATTGTGTGGCTGGTGCTGCTGAAAATGGAGGTGGCGGTGCAACGGTAGACCTTAACAAAGGTACTCAATGCAAATTGTTTTATGACTAAATGTACATTAGATAAAATAAATTGGTGGAAGCTGTATTTTGTGTATAATTGAGAAAAAATCAAGCTAGTTACGCTTGTATGAAGTCCATTCCTTGGGCTGTATCCCCTGTTAAAGGAGTACTTTGTGATCCTAGCATCATCTTTTTATGACATTTTCTGTAGATATCCACGAAAAATGCTAATACCCAAAATTTCAGTTCACTCCGCTTGTGCGTTTGTGAGTTATGCATGATTATTTGATGATATTTTTGCCAAAAAAATAAAATTAAAACCTATTTGGTGAAAAGTGGGGGGAAGAGGATGTCAATCACAAAATGTCCCTGTTAACAGCTGATATATTGTTTGAATATTACACAATAAAGGGTGCTAATAACTGATCATTTTTGTATATTTTAAAATAGGTGACGAAATCTTACAGTCTGAAGAGGACATGTGCAGTGAAGTTGTTGCTGAAACGCCTATCCTTAAAGGTAGTTATTTATGCATAACACATGCAGAAAGAAAACTTACATGAATGATAAGATTTATTTTGTGCATTGAGCGGGTAATGATCAGACAGAGTCGATGTGTAATTTTGCAGGGTTGAGCAGAGAGTCCACCTTTTTCTCATGTTTGGCGTATTGCAGATGGGTTGAATTTATGTGAGTGTGGTGCAATTTGTTACATATATTTTCTGGTGATTTTTGTCAATCTTGCTACATTTGGTTTCATATGTGGGTGACTGAGGGGTGATAGATGTTTTTGACGAAAAAAATCTTGTTGTCTATGATACTAATCGAAACGTGGAAAGGTCTTAGAAGCGAGCTTGCACTGCTTCTGGTTTTTAATTCATTTTCTTTTTTACATGAACATAAATATTGTGTCCTGTGAATAAATATTATGTTATAATAATCACCACCACATACCGTAGTTCAATTCCCCTTCGAATTCGGAGGGTATTACACCTCATCCAAAAGTAAGAGTGACATTTACGTATATGGCTCATGATTCCCATTTTTACACCTTCAGATCCAAAGAGAGGAGTCAAGAGAAGTTTGGAGATGCCATTTGATGTTTCTGTTGGCCCAAGTAAAATTGATGAAACACTTATGCAGAAGAGTGAGTACTACCAGTTTTGCAATACAGTCACACGCTTAACCCTATTCTATTACCCCACAAAAGTGGTATATTTGAGTGGTGTGGAGGTATCATATTAATAATAATAATAATATGCACATATTTATTAAGCGCTTACAAAATTAATCTCGAAGCGCTGTACAAAGCATTAAAAACATAAAAACAAAGGCAAATATTATAGGCAAAAATATATAGATTAAAAACCTACACAAGAAACATAATAAAAGTATGCAACAAAATATAATAAAGGGCACGACAAGTGGGTGGCTGTGGCAAAACGCACGATGGAAAATTGATATTAACTACTGCATTGCAGTGTTATTGGTTGGGTAAAAACCAATAAGTGGCATACCATTGGCAAGCTTGGACTTTGAGCTTTTAGAAAAACAAGTTTGATATTTAATTATGTAAATATTATGCAAATTAGCTCATGAATAATTAATGAGCTCATAGCCAAATATGATCAAAAAATTATTTTCATTTACAAGTTTGAAGTGTACGAGTACACCAATGTGGCATTTTTATGCAGTTTTAAATACACTGCCGTGTTTCTACATATAATAAAAAGAAATCCGAGTTACTTTGGACCATATTTAAAAAGTTTATGGACATTTTGGGCTATTTTAGGGCAAAATTTGGCCTAAAATGGTCAAAATATGCAGGTTTCCAACATGATGTGTTAATGGTAGTTATATTAGGAAAAAAGGTGTTTTGTTAATAGAGAAGTGATAAATTATCAAAACTTTTCCAAAGATAAGACCTTATGTGTGTAAATATTTTTTTACATGCATATTAAGCCATTTTGTGCCATATGGCACCAAATTGATAGGGGGTAATAGAATAGGTTAATATGCCTAAGGTGATACTACACCCGTGATCAATTTTGTGACTAATTTTGCATTTTTCTCAAAAAATAACAAAACACTGGTAACAAAAGTTATGCCTACTATATGGGCAACGAATGTTAAGAAATGAGGTTCATTCTAACGGCACATATTTACTTATCATAAATAAATAACGGACCACTTGTCTTGAGTGACTGAAAGTCCAGTGAAGTCAATGGATTCCTTGCACCTATAATATACATCACTTTTGTTAGCAGCATGTTATTATTCTTTGAGGAAATTTCAAAAATAGTCACAAATTTATCAAGGGGTGTAGTACCACCTTAAATACTCAAACAGCAATTCACACTGATTCACCTGGTTATTCTTTTCTTGTAACTGACACCTGAAGTTGTGAAATGAATAAAAAGAATATACCATAGTAAGTGACTAACAATATGTATAACTTGAAGATAAATTTGATCATTTCAATTTGTTTGCCTTTTGTTTTCATGTGATATTTTAAAAATGAAAAGTGATTAGTATCAGGTTTGTTGAATGAAAACAAAACTAGACATTTTTAAGATATTAATATGACATCTTAAGTTAAGGCTACAAGAAAGTTCATTACATCTAAACATTCATGAAAAAGCAGAATACTGATTTATATTTTCAGCATGAAGCTCTTGATTCTGATTCTTCAAAGGAACAGCCAAACTGATTATAATTTTAATTTGTTAATTAATTATCTTCTTCCCAGAATCTAAGACAAGAGCCAAGACTACATCATTCACATCAGGACCAGTTCCCATCCCAAATATCAAAGAAATCGGTAAGATATTATCAGTTAACGACAAATGCGTAACTACCATAGAAAATGTGAACAGCAAAAGGAAAACTATCTCTCTGCCTTATATGCGTTTGCACCAGTTAAATATATCAAGAAACATCTAAAACATGCTTGAGATTCATTTATAATAGTCTCACATATGTGACCTGCTCCAACAAAGTGAGTGTAAAGTCCCATTGGTATAAAAGTCCATTATACCCGACTAAAAAAGAAATGTATATTTTAATCAAGACAGTTGTGACATGTTACATATAATTTTAAAGCTTGTGAAAGGGGAGTTCAAATCTAGAATATCTCAGAAAGTGAAATGTGCAGCATCATGCTCATTTTGTAGGAGCTGGTCACATATTTGATAAACAGTGCATGACTTGATCGAAAAAACAAAACAAAACTTGATCTGCACCACAGAACAGTTGCCCTTTTCAATTGAATTCTGCAAAATAGTTCAGGAATTTTGATCAAGTTTCCCAATTCAAAGGCATTCTTTAATTTAATATGTCCAAAATAGAGGTATGGAGAATCAGATGGCATCTCACAAAGGGTCTTAGCTAGAAATTCAGGTTTGCCCTTCATTTGAATAACTTTGCCTGTCATAATTTGACCTTTAACATTTTTAATCAATTTTTACAGCCAATTGGGTGTTCAAAGAGTTCAAATATATGCTGCCATAGCTTTGTTTTGCAAATCTAGTCTGCTAAAAAGGTCAATAGACTTTCTAAACACCTAGAATTATAATATAGCATCTGTCAAAGACATTAGTTTTGCTTGTCCCAGGAGCAAACTCCCCTTCTCAAATGACAGACAGACGGGTGGCTAGATAAGACACTGATCTCACATTTAATAAATTAATATTAGTTATATGTCGACCACTTTTAACTCTAGATAAAATTCATTCATTTCTATGTTTCAGATGATACACCAAGGAGAAGTTACAACCTCCGCCCTTGCGTGATACGACTCCGTGATTTAAACAATAGTTCTGTTAAAAAATGAAAAGCTCAATGTAAGTGATTGAAAGTGTAATTCAACACCTTCTTTGGTTGTAAACATACAGATTCTTAGAAGCAGCTGGTATAGCCGACATATTGAGTATGTTAAACTTGTACAAAATGTAGTACTCAATCTGAATTATGTATTTAACCAAATATTAGTATTTAGGGGTGTGTGGGCCAAGAGAATAAAGAGAATATTTCTATATTGATCTAAATTATGTAAAAGCATGATGAGAAAGTTTTTAGGTGATTCTCAAACCAAGGTTTCATCAATGATGATGGTAGATTTGGCTTGGAGGTGGCAGACATTATACATGTAAAGGCACTTAGTAGAATTGGTTGTGATGATGCATGCCGATGAGATTGATTGTAGGCGTGCATGGATGGTAGTGGTTGCGCATGTTGACAACAGCTCTGCATCACAGGTTCCGGGCTAATTGATGGCTGCATATTATTGCCTAGGCTATGCCATGGTACTGTGCTCTTGAGAAAGCACTGTATCTTATACGCTATGTATTAATGGGTTCCTGCATGTATTGATCCTTAAATGCTGGAAAGGTAAACAGATGCCACTGTGAGTAGTGTCATGCAGGCATGACAATTTTCAGTTTTAAAACTGAATTCAATTCAGTTTTCTTTTTAATCCAAATTTCCACAACTTAATTTAATTTCAGCCTATTTTTGGTAATTGTTGCCAAATTTCACACACATTTTCTGTTTTTTTAGGAACATGCCTGGGTCATGGTGATCGATCGCTGTCATAACATAGAGGACACATAACACTGCAAAATAGATGATCACTAAACCCTGTTATAACAGGTTTGCCCACGTTACAATGTGGATAAAAGTGGGATAAGTTTTTGTGATGGTCCCGAAGAGGTTGATGGTTATGTTGGTAGCATGGAAGGGCCTGGCCCAATCATTAAACTATAGAGATATGTAACTCTCGCCTGTGATTACGGTTTCATCCCCTTTAAAAATGTTCATGATTGTGAAATGTAAAGAAGTTGGCGTGCAAGTTTGTGGGTTTGGTTGTCATTGTGAAGATGAGATTGGTAGTGGCCATGTGGTGTTGGTGGTTGTGGCGATGATGCTGTGCTGATAAATACTAATTCTATGATTGCATATAGAATGAAAGTGCTATATGATGTTGATTATAAATGGACATGTAGAGGTTGATGATGCTGACTGTACAATGACCGTGATGATTTGTTGTGCATTGTTGATGAGATCAGTGCTTGTGATGCATTAGCATTATTCATGATTGTCGCTATGCTGATGACGATGGCAATTAATGGAGACTCTGATGTTGGTGAGAGTTTATAAGTGAACTCTGTTGTAGAGTTGTTGATGATGGAGTGGTGATGATGATGCTGTGGTGATGATATTGAATCTGTTTGCGTAGAATGAAAGTACCGGCTGTAAATGGACATCCCCGGTATGTAGAGGTTGGTGATGATGATGCTGGCTGTACAATGACCATGATGACTTGTTGTGCATGATGAGACCAGTGGTTGTGATGCGTCATTCATGATTGTTGCTATGCTGATGACGATGGCAATTAATGGAGACTGATGTTGGTGAGAGTTTAGAAGTGAGCTCTGTTGTAGAGTTGTTGATGGAGTGGTGATGATGATGCTGTGGTGATGATATCGAATCTGTTTGCATAGAATGAAAGTACCAGCTGTAAATGGACATCCCCGATATGTAGAGGTTGGTGATGATGATGCTGGCTGTACAATGACCGTGATGATTTGTTGTGCATTGTTGATGAGACCAGTGGTTGTGATGCGTCATTCATGATTGTCGCTATGCTGATGATGATGGCAATTAATGGAGACTCTGATGTTGGTGAGAGTTTATAAGTGAACTCTGTTGTAGAGTTGTTGATGGAGTGGTGATGATGATGCTGTGGTGATGATATCGAATCTGTTTGCATAGAATGAAAGTACCAGCTGTAAATGGACATCCCCGATATGTAGAGGTTGGTGATGATGATGCTGGCTGTACAATGACCGTGATGATTTGTTGTGCATTGTTGATGAGATCAGTGGTTGTGATGCGTCATTCATGATTGTCGCTATGCTGATGATGATGGCAATTAATGGAGACTCTGATGTTGGTGAGAGTTTATAAGTGAACTCTGTTGTAGAGTTGTTGATGGAGTGGTGATGATGATGCTGTGGTGATGATATTGAATCTGTTTGCATAGAATGAAAGTGTCGGCTGTAAATTGACATTCCAGATATGTAGAGGTTGGTGACGATGATGCTGGCTGTACAATGACCGTGATGATTTGTTGTGCATTGTTGATTAGACCAGTGGTTGTGATGCATTATTCATGATTGTTGCTATGCTGATGACGATGGCAATTAATGGAGACTCTGATGTTGGTGAGAATTTAGAAGTGAACTCTGTTGTAGAGTTGTTGATGATGGAGTGGTGATGATGATGCTGTGGTGATGATATTGAATCTGTTTGCATAGAATGAAAGTACCGGCTGTAAATGGACATCCCCGATATGTAGAGGTTGGTGATGATGATGCTGGCTGTACAATGACCGTGATGATTTGTTGTGCATTGTTGATTAGACCAGTGGTTGTGATGCATTATTCATGATTGTTGCTATGCTGATGACGATGGCAATTAATGGAGACTCTGATGTTGGTGAGAATTTAGAAGTGAACTCTGTTGTAGAGTTGTTGATGATGGAGTGGTGATGATGATGCTGTGGTGATGATATTGAATCTGTTTGCATAGAATGAAAGTACCGGCTGTAAATGGACATCCCCTATATGTAGAGGTTGGTGATGATGATGCTGGCTGTACAATGACCATGATGACTTGTTGTGCATGATGAGACCAGTGGTTGTGATGCGTCATTCATGATTGTCGCTATGCTGATGACGATGGCAATTAATAGAGACTCTGATGTTGGTGAGAGTTTATAAGTGAACTCTGTTGTAGAGTTGTTGATGGAGTGGTGATGATGATGCTGTGGTGATGATATTGAATCTGTTTGAATAGAATGAAAGTGTCGGCTGTAAATGGACATCCCCGGTATGTAGAGGTTGGTGATGATGATGCTGGCTGTACAATGACCGTGATGATTTGTTGTGCATTGTTGATGAGACCAGTGGTTGTGATGCTTTAATCATGATTGTCGCTATGCTGATGACGATGGCAATTAATGGAGACTCTGATGTTGGTGAGAGTTTATAAGTGAACTCTGTTGTAGAGTTGTTGATGGAAGGTGATGATGATGCTGTGGTGATGATATTGAATCTGTTTGAATAGAATGAAAGTGTCGGCTGTAAATGGACATCCCCGGTATGTAGAGGTTGGTGATGATGATGCTGGCTGTACAATGACCGTGATGATTTGTTGTGCATTGTTGATGAGATCAGTGATTGTGATGCGTCATTCATGATTGTGGCTATGCTGATGATGATGGCAATTAATGGAGACTCTGATGTTGGTGAGAGTTTATAAGTGAACTCTGTTGTAGAGTTGTTGATGGAGTGGTGATGATGATGCTGTGATGATGATATTGAATCTGTTTGCATAGAATGAAAGTGTCGGCTGTAAATGGACATCCCCGATATGTAGAGGTTGGTGATGATGATGCTGGCTGTACAATGACCGTGATGATTTGTTGTGCATTGTTGATTAGACCAGTGATTGTGATGCGTCATTCATGATTGTTGCTATGCTGATGATGATGGCAATTAATGGAGACTCTGATGTTGGTGAGAGTTTATAAGTGAACTCTGTTGTAGAGTTGTTGATGGAGTGGTGATGATGATGCTGTGATGATGATATTGAATCTGTTTGCATAGAATGAAAGTGTCGGCTGTAAATGGACATCCCCGATATGTAGAGGTTGGTGATGATGATGCTGGCTGTACAATGACCATGATGACTTGTTGTGCATGATGAGACCAGTGGTTGTGATGCGTCATTCATGATTGTCGCTATGCTGATGATGATGGCAATTAATAGAGACTCTGATGTTGGTGAGAGTTTATAAGTGAACTCTGTTGTAGAGGTGTTGATGGAGTGGTGATGATGATGCTGTGGTGATGATATTGAATCTGTTTGAATAGAATGAAAGTGTCGGCTGTAAATGGACATCCCCGATATGTAGAGGTTGGTGATGATGATGCTGGCTGTACAATGACCGTGATGATTTGTTGTGCATTGTTGATGAGACCAGTGGTTGTGATGCGTCATTCATGATTGTCGCTATGCTGATGACGATGGCAATTAATGGAGACTCTGATGTTGGTGAGAATTTAGAAGTGAACTCTGTTGTAGAGTTGTTGATGGAGTGGTGATGATGATGCTGTGGTGATGATATTGAATCTGTTTGCATAGAATGAAAGTACCGGCTGTAAATGGACATCCCCGATATGTAGAGGTTGGTGATGATGATGCTGGCTGTACAATGACCGTGATGATTTGTTGTGCATTGTTGATGAGATCAGTGGTTGTGATGCGTCATTCATGATTGTCGCTATGCTGATGATGATGGCAATTAATGGAGACTCTGATGTTGGTGAGAGTTTATAAGTGAACTCTGTTGTAGAGTTGTTGATGGAGTGGTGATGATGATGCTGTGGTGATGATATCGAATCTGTTTGAATAGAGTGAAAGTGTCGGCTGTAAATGGACATCCCCGATATGTAGAGGTTGGTGATGATGATGCTGGCTGTACAATGACCGTGATGACTTGTTGTGCATGATGAGATCAGTGATTGTGATGCGTCATTCATGATTGTCGCTATGCTGATGACGATGGCAATTAATGGAGACTCTGATGTTGGTGAGAGTTTATAAGTGAACTCTGTTGTAGAGTTGTTGATGGAGTGGTGATGATGATGCTGTGGTGATGATATCGAATCTGTTTGAATAGAGTGAAAGTGTCGGCTGTAAATGGACATCCCCGATATGTAGAGGTTGGTGATGATGATGCTGGCTGTACAATGACGTGATGATTTGTTGTGCATTGTTGATGAGATCAGTGGTTGTGATGCGTCATTCATGATTGTCGCTATGCTGATGACGATGGCAATTAATGGAGACTCTGATGTTGGTGAGAATTTAGAAGTGAACTCTGTTGTAGAGTTGTTGATGGAGTGGTGATGATGATGCTGTGGTGATGATATCGAATCTGTTTGCATAGAATGAAAGTACCAGCTGTAAATGGACATCCCCGATATGTAGAGGTTGGTGATGATGATGCTGGCTGTACAATGACCGTGATGATTTGTTGTGCATTGTTGATGAGATCAGTGATTGTGATGCGTCATTCATGATTGTCGCTATGCTGATGATGATGGCAATTAATGGAGACTCTGATGTTGGTGAGAGTTTAGAAGTGAACTCTGTTGTAGAGTTGTTGATGGAGTGGTGATGATGATGCTGTGATGATGCTATTGAATCTGTTTGAATAGAGTGAAAGTACCGGCTGTAAATGGACATCCCCGGTATGTAGAGGTTGGTGATGATGATGCTGGCTGTACAATGACCGTGATGATTTGTTGTGCATTGTTGATGAGACCAGTGGTTGTGATGCGTCATTCATGATTGTCGCTATGCTGATGACGATGGCAATTAATAGAGACTCTGATGTTGGTGAGAGTTTATAAGTGAACTCTGTTGTAGAGTTGTTGATGGAGTGGTGATGATGATGCTGTGGTGATGATATTGAATCTGTTTGCATAGAATGAAAGTACCGGCTGTAAATGGACATCCCCGATATGTAGAGGTTGGTGATGATGATGCTGGCTGTACAATGACCGTGATGATTTGTTGTGCATTGTTGATGAGATCAGTGATTGTGATGCGTCATTCATGATTGTTGCTATGCTGATGACGATGGCAATTAATGGAGACTCTGATGTTGGTGAGAGTTTATAAGTGAACTCTGTTGTAGAGTTGTTGATGGAGTGGTGATGATGATGCTGTGATGATGCTATTGAATCTGTTTGAATAGAGTGAAAGTACCGGCTGTAAATGGACATCCCCGGTATGTAGAGGTTGGTGATGATGATGCTGGCTGTACAATGACCGTGATGATTTGTTGTGCATTGTTGATGAGACCAGTGGTTGTGATGCGTCATTCATGATTGTCGCTATGCTGATGACGATGGCAATTAATGGAGACTCTGATGTTGGTGAGAATTTAGAAGTGAACTCTGTTGTAGAGTTGTTGATGGAGTGGTGATGATGATGCTGTGGTGATGATATTGAATCTGTTTGAATAGAATGAAAGTGTCGGCTGTAAATGGACATCCCCGGTATGTAGAGGTTGGTGATGATGATGCTGGCTGTACAATGACCGTGATGATTTGTTGTGCATTGTTGATGAGATCAGTGATTGTGATGCGTCATTCATGATTGTCGCTATGCTGATGATGATGGCAATTAATGGAGACTCTGATGTTGGTGAGAATTTAGAAGTGAGCTCTGTTGTAGAGTTGTTGATGGAGTGGTGATGATGATGCTGTGGTGATGATATCGAATCTGTTTGCATAGAATGAAAGTACCGGCTGTAAATGGACATCCCCGGTATGTAGAGGTTGGTGATGATGATGCTGGCTGTACAATGACCATGATGACTTGTTGTGCATGATGAGACCAGTGGTTGTGATGCGTCATTCATGATTGTCGCTATGCTGATGACGATGGCAATTAATGGAGACTCTGATGTTGGTGAGAATTTAGAAGTGAACTCTGTTGTAGAGTTGTTGATGGAGTGGTGATGATGATGCTGTGGTGATGATATCGAATCTGTTTGCATAGAATGAAAGTACCGGCTGTAAATGGACATCCCCGGTATGTAGAGGTTGGTGATGATGATGCTGGCTGTACAATGACCATGATGACTTGTTGTGCATGATGAGATCAGTGATTGTGATGCGTCATTCATGATTGTCGCTATGCTGATGACGATGGCAATTAATGGAGACTCTGATGTTGGTGAGAATTTAGAAGTGAACTCTGTTGTAGAGTTGTTGATGGAGTGGTGATGATGATGCTGTGGTGATGATATCGAATCTGTTTGCATAGAATGAAAGTACCGGCTGTAAATGGACATCCCCGGTATGTAGAGGTTGGTGATGATGATGCTGGCTGTACAATGACCATGATGACTTGTTGTGCATGATGAGACCAGTGGTTGTGATGCGTCATTCATGATTGTCGCTATGCTGATGATGATGGCAATTAATAGAGACTCTGATGTTGGTGAGAGTTTATAAGTGAACTCTGTTGTAGAGTTGTTGATGGAGTGGTGATGATGATGCTGTGGTGATGATATTGAATCTGTTTGAATAGAATGAAAGTGTCGGCTGTAAATGGACATCCCCGATATGTAGAGGTTGGTGATGATGATGCTGGCTGTACAATGACCGTGATGATTTGTTTTGCATTGTTGATGAGACCAGTGGTTGTGATGCTTTATTCATGATTGTGGCTATGCTGATGATGATGGCAATTAATAGAGACTCTGATGTTGGTGAGAGTTTATAAGTGAACTCTGTTGTAGAGTTGTTGATGGAGTGGTGATGATGATGCTGTGGTGATGATATTGAATCTGTTTGAATAGAATGAAAGTGTCGGCTGTAAATGGACATCCCCGATATGTAGAGGTTGGTGATGATGATGCTGGCTGTACAATGACCGTGATGATTTGTTGTGCATTGTTGATGAGACCAGTGGTTGTGATGCGTCATTCATGATTGTCGCTATGCTGATGACGATGGCAATTAATAGAGACTCTGATGTTGGTGAGAGTTTATAAGTGAACTCTGTTGTAGAGTTGTTGATGATGGAGTGGTGATGATGATGCTGTGATGATGATATTGAATCTGTTTGCATAGAATGAAAGTACCGGCTGTAAATGGACATCCCCGATATGTAGAGGTTGGTGATGATGATGCTGGCTGTACAATGACCGTGATGATTTGTTGTGCATGATGAGATCAGTGATTGTGATGCGTCATTCATGATTGTGGCTATGCTGATGACGATGGCAATTAATGGAGACTCTGATGTTGGTGAGAATTTATAAGTGAACTCTGTTGTAGAGTTGTTGATGGAGTGGTGATGATGATGCTGTGGTGATGATATCGAATCTGTTTGCATAGAATGAAAGTACCAGCTGTAAATGGACATCCCCGATAAGTAGAGGTTGGTGATGATGATGCTGGCTGTACAATGACCGTGATGATTTGTTGTGCATTGTTGATGAGATCAGTGATTGTGATGCGTCATTCATGATTGTGGCTATGCTGATGATGATGGCAATTAATGGAGACTCTGATGTTGGTGAGAGTTTACTTATTTGTATTGGACTGCATGATGATAAGCCTAGTATATACAGTGGCAATAGCATTCAAAGAGTTTGAAAAAAAAAATGCAGAATTAGAGGAGAAACAGGACGTGACGCCATCTTGAAACAGGCATTGAGCAAACATTGGGGGTATTTGGTTTCCCTCGGAATGCACTCGAGGCATTTGTTGTCATACAAGCGCGACATGGATGATGGGCACATTGATAAGATGCACTTGATGCGACATGCTCGCGTGTACCAAGGTGCTTCCGATGGGACGCATAATTGGTTTTGGTCGTCTCCGCGCACGGTCGGCAAGGACCCGAATACCCAACAGTTTTATCCCCATAGCTTACAGCTTAATTGTATGTGGTGGTATAGGGAGTTATGGTTCTCTTTCTTTATTTCTTTGGATATGGACTTGAAACCTGAGATACATGCACATCATGGTTTATTTAATAAAGCACGCCATTGCATATTTATGCTGCCATAGTTGTTCATTTTAAACAATTGCAAGAGAATGTACTAATATGTGAGAAGATGACCAATGCTGAAATTTATTTTTCAAATTGAAATAATCACTCATGCTTTCAAACATTTGGTTGATTATTTACCGGCAACTATAATTTCTAACTGGTACTGTATTCTTAAACATGCTGTGATTTTTGTCCAAACTTATCTTTTGCCCTTCGTTACAATCACATACATTGTAATAATATGATTTGTTTTACTGATTTGTGCATGTCAATCTAATGAAGTCCCCACTTCTTCTTTCACTATAATCTAGTTGCAGTTTGATACCGCATTTGTGTAGAACAAATTTATATTCATACATGTCAAACATTAAATTACACTAAATCAGGATGATTTGAAAAGTCATGATTGAATTGAATACTTAACTTGGTAAAATTATTCAACCTGGTTATGTATTGTGAAATTATACGTATGAAATGAAACACTGACACTATTAGGTTAAATGGTTGCAAACTCTGATCACAATTTAGTTAATGTGGAGAATGATTTGTGAAAATAATGTATCTCTTTCAACAGTAAAAGTTACCATATTGTATCACATTCCAAGCTGTCAATTTCTTGATTGTGCCACATAAATTATTTGTATGTGGTCAAGTGTTGTAGTGCTATGCTGGATTCACCACATGTTATATACTATATTATGTACATTTTAAATAATGAATTATTATTCAGAAGACAGCTAGGAAGCAGTAAGAATCAAATACTTTGTTTTATGATGATAGGCAGTATACTCATACATAAAACTATAAGTAGATCGCTAGTATATCATCAAGAAATACATAGTATACTCATTACTCTCTTTGGTAAAGTGAAATTGGAACGTGTTGTTATCATGCTTACATATCAGTGTGCTGATTTAAGGGCATCAAACCTTATGTGTGTCACATGAACATCATAAATTTCTGGTTTCAGCCATTCCACGAGTGGTCTGATTTCAACAGCAGGTTAAGAAAGATGTGGATCATTAAAATTGTACTTTAATTCTTTCCAGGTTAAATTCACTTTTGATGTCATACATGCATATACATGCAGACAAGGATTTTGAGTTGAATTTCACTATGATTTTAAATTTAGAAGAAAGCACTATTTTTTCAAGTAACTACTTATAACAGTGGAGATCAATGTACCTAATCAGAATAATGTTAGTTGCTATTTCCATTATATTTAAGTTCACCTACTATATAAGTAATAAAGAATTGTAAAAACAATTGCTCTATACTTATCTGATGTATAGATACTTGTCATGTTAGGAACAGGTTCTACATGTAACTACATGTACTGGCATGATATGAAACAAGTACTGGTAATACTGGTAAATGGTAATGTTTGGCAACAGACATGCATCCGATAGTACTATTTTGTATTTAAGTAACACAGATAGTACTATTTTGTATTTAAGTAACACAGATATAGTACTATTTTGTATTTAAGTAACACAGATAGTACTATTTTGTATTTAAGTAACACAGATAGTACTATTTTGTATTTAAGTAACACAGATAGTACTATTTTGCATTTAAGTAACACAGATAGTACTATTTTGTATTTAAAACACAGATAGTACTATTTTGTATTTAAGTAACACAGATAGTACTATTTTGCAAAGGGGCATGAAAGGTGACACCAACAGTATACAAATATACTGTGTACTGCTTTGTGAGGCTCTGTTTAAAACTATTGGCCCAGAGTGACATCAAATAGTATTATTAAAATATATAATCATTGATGCCACCTGGGCCAATAGGTTAGACCCATAGCCTTGAAAGAAGCAATATTGTATATTTCATTTAAATATCCTTCATTTATAGATTGTGTGTTCAGTGATTGGTTAAATACTTAATTCATGTACATAATTGAATGTTGCATGTGGAGATGAGGCTAAAAGGTTATTGTTATTTTGCGGTGCTGTGTTCTTTTGTGGATAAGGCCCTGTATCCATATGCTGTTCCCTTGTGTCGTGTGCCCTTGTTCCGTGTTCACTTGTTCCCATGTGACCTGCCACACAGACAACCTTGTTCCCTTGTGTCGTGTGCCCTTGTTCCGTGTTCACTTGTTCCCATGTGACCTGTCACACAGACAACCTATGGATACGGCCACTAAGCAAAACAAAGGTTCGTTGTCTGTGTGGCAGGTCACATGGGAACAAGTGAACACGGAACAAGGGCACACGCCACAAGGGAACAGCCTATGGATACGGGGCCTTAAGGCCAGAGGAGGCAATGGTTCAACTATTTGTGGACATGTGTTAAGCTTTTTACCAGTCAATGAACACGAGTCTATTATACGGTAGTATTATAAATGATTACTACAATGCATGTCATTATGAACACTGCAAAATAATGAATGACAAACTTTGAGCAAATTGAGTTAATGTTATGCTTCTGATTATGTTCCATTGTTCAATTCCATGAGATTCTCCAATGTAGATACTGAAGATTCAATTTAGACTAATCTCATATAGATGTACAAAATATATTTAGATTTAATTGTCAGTCAATTTGAAATGTATATTACATAATGGTGTATGCATGTGCACTTTTTCCAATACTAATAAATAAACAGTATAAAAGTCAAAAATTATCTGAACTACTGCACATAGCAAATATAAATGGGCCCTAGGCAATGAACTATACAAACAATAATAACTGCATTGATACGTGGCAATTGTTTGTTTATAGGTGTTTATCTACTGTTAACAGTGCACATTCCCTTTCATACACATTTAAATGCTGGAAATATTTGATAATATACTTTCACATATTTAAGGATTGTTCAGTAATGAAATGTTAAAATTTTAAAATGCTGTTTACTCAAAAGTGCTATTTTTTACATTTGTCTTGCAGTGTTCAAAGCGTTAAGTGGATTAATGTTGAGAATGCATACTATGTAATGGTGCGTTGTTAGGACTGTTTGAATTTAAATGCAACAGTGCGAAGTCACAAAGTGCATATTCATGAGGGCCAATTGTTCTGCTGTCCAGCATGTCTAATAACTCATGTGCATCATATTGCATGCATTTTTGTGCACGCTAAAGTCCTCACTCTGTGCCATGAAAAGTATACAGTATTTCAGCTATAGGTGCAATACAGCCATAGTAATTTTGTCTTATGCTGCGGCCAAAGAACAATCAGCCCTTATAGTAAAGGATAATATTGGACTTTGTCAATTGGTCCCCCTCTGTAGTGATTATTACTCTTGTTAAGATAAAGATTGTACTAATTTTTACCCAAAAAAACCAATGCAATGGAGGCAAAAATAATAAACAATTTTCAGCCATGACAAATTGCTAATTTCTGAAAGTGATTTTGTTTGAAGTACTATTTACTACTTGCCACTTGGGATGCTGATTGCAACTCTTTTTAAAAACCAATTAATGCAACAGGCTATATATATCTTGGATACATTATTACTATTTAAACTTTGTCTAGATATTTCCACAGATTTGAATGTGAGGTGCTTGATTTCATTTGTTTGAATATATGTGTACACAATTAACATTAATCAAATCTTGTATAGTTCGTCGATTTCTCAAAGAGTGTAAAGTGTGCATCTGTCTTAATACAGAAAATGCACTTTCATGGATATTCATTCTACAAAAGTTGACTTGAAACTTACTGTCTTTGATTTGTTAGCATTTTGATGTGTACACACATAATGGCATAGTGAAATTATTTAACTTCACCAAAACAAAACAGACAATATGTATTTTTACAGAAAAGAATCCAAAGAGTGTATAACAAATTAGAATTACTATTTTGTACACAAAACCTACTGTTATATTTAATTTTCATTGCATATTTTGTGTTATACTTTGTATTAAATGGTCAATGCTGAATTGAAATAGAGTCATGTCTTTTTTATTTAAATGTTGCTTTTTCCTAGAAGGTACGATGGATCGATCAGATGTTTTAGTTGAATTAACAAACAAAATAATTGACTGAAACCATAGTTACAAATTTTTTGCTGTTATTGATTTCCTGACATGCCCTGAAAAGAAATCCGACTGCCACTTTGCCATCATAGAACATTTCGAAATAAATGACTCTCGAACTGAAGCCATATGGTAATGAAAAGGGTCAAAAATCAAAAGTTCTTAAAAGTCACTTTCAATATGTTGAATTATTTGGCTTGGTTCAAGGATTTTTTTAAAATAATATCCCCTATGGTTGTATGATTTGAGAACTTTTGATTTTTATCATTTTGTTAAATATGGGGCCAGTTTGGGGTACATGTAGTTTAATTTTTAAATGCTCAATGGTGCCAAAGTGGCATAATCCGCATCATCTGGATTCCTCCTGCTCATGAAATGTCAGGTAATCAAGAACAACAAAGGAATTGCAATATATAGGGGAGACCGGGGCAAGTCCGCCCACCCCATGTTTCTGATCTCATGACTGCTGGAAAAGTACAATGATGATGTAATTAGCTGGCACACGTCATAGCTAAGTACCCAAGAAAACAAGACAGTCCGAAACATCTCGCCACAGAAATTATCGTCAAAAAACGTTTTTGAGTCAAGGAAGTTTACATTTTAAAAATTAGTAATATTGTAATAATCTCAGCTCAAGACCTTGCAGAGACGGTTTTTGTTCTTATATTTATTTGGAAGGTGAACGTTTTGCCCAACATATTATGCAATTAAAAGATCAACATATTGTGTTTAGTAGGCATAACACGAGGTTAAGAAAAAAAGTAGCTTTCCATCGGCGTATTATGCAAAATATTGATAATAATACCTTTAAGAAGAGAAAACTACATGCAAACATATTTTCTAAAGTTAAGTGGTATCAGTATTACTCATACCACCATACACCGTTTATGCCCTAAAACCATAAATGCCGAAGTTGTAAATAGGCCTAAAGGTTTTGCTCATTTTGGACACCTTACATTATACCCTTCAAATAAACTTAGTAGACTCTTTGGAAGAGAGTGAGTGCCTAATATACCCTAGATACTAAACGTTTGCATTAAATTTATAATTGTTTTCAATAGTATAACCTTTTCTTTAATCAGGGCGAACTTACCCCACCAGAGGAACGACTTGCCCCAGCACGGGGCAAATCCGCCCTGTCATTGTTATTTTCCTTCTCCTGCCGTTACTGAAAGCTCAATGTCCTTACAAATATGGTAGTATTTAGCTATGGTATACAGCTTAAAAATGTAAAAACTATAGCCTTCTAACATGAGAATTGCCCTCTCTAGACGAGATTGAAGAAAATAGGGCGGACACGCCCCGGTCTCCCCTACCTGGAAACATGCTTTGGCACACATTTTCTCCGCTAGGGAATAACCCAAATGATTGATAAATAAATCCCTAAATGAAGCTATAGTGCGTTTACACGAAAGGTTGATAAAAATGACCTGCATTGAGAGACAGTCACTCAGTGTGGTGGAGGACAAACACACTATTATCATCCTCTGTGAATCTTTGGTGCGTTATTCAAATCCATGCTTTGTAAGGAATATTAGCACTCTGTAGGTGATATTTCATTTTCATGTGCTCCATTATCGTTGTTGTGCTTCCAGGGCTAGTGAACCGTGGCGTACATGAAACCTCCCTAAAGACGAATCCAACGAGCCAAGTGATGGTCAGAATTCAGTCGGCCATTACTGGGCCCCGTCTGCACCAAACTGGTGTTGTTACTGCACAATTTGGTGGATTAAATCCGCTTAAACATTGATGTTGAATTGTATTGTGTTGTAAACTTTCATCATTCTTTGTCTACTTGTAACATGGGTGATGGAATGCAGTTATATATTTCCGCCAATGCCATTTTAGGTGGAATAGACCTAAGGGGGACACAGCAATGGCTGTCATTGAGGTGTAGGAATGCATGAAATTGGATATGTGTAGTTATTTATGGATATTCTTATTATACGTTCCATCTGCTGTGACATCACGCTAAAAGACAAATTCCATTCGCTGTTAGAGGTATTACTCATACCACCATACACCGTTTATGCCCTAAAACCATAAATGCCGAAGTTGTAAATAGGCCTAAAGGTTTTGCTCATTTTGGACACCTTACATTATACCCTTCAAATAAACTTAGTAGACTCTTTGGAAGAGAGTGAGTGCCTAATATACCCTAGATACTAAACGTTTGCATTAAATTTATAATTGTTTTCAATAGTATAACCTTTTCTTTAATCAGGGCGAACTTACCCCACCAGAGGAACGACTTGCCCCAGCACGGGGCAAATCCGCCCTGTCATTGTTATTTTCCCTTCTCCTGCCGTTACTGAAAGCTCAATGTCCTTACAAATATGGTAGTATTTAGCTATGGTATACAGCTTAAAAATGTAAAAACTATAGCCTTCTAACATGAGAATTGCCCTCTCTAGACGAGATTGAAGAAAATAGGGCGGACACGCCCCGGTCTCCCCTACCTGGAAACATGCTTTGGCACACATTTTCTCCGCTAGGGAATAACCCAAATGATTGATAAATAAATCCCTAAATGAAGCTATAGTGCGTTTACACGAAAGGTTGATAAAAATGACCTGCATTGAGAGACAGTCACTCAGTGTGGTGGAGGACAAACACACTATTATCATCCTCTGTGAATCTTTGGTGCGTTATTCAAATCCATGCTTTGTAAGGAATATTAGCACTCTGTAGGTGATATTTCATTTTCATGTGCTCCATTATCGTTGTTGTGCTTCCAGGGCTAGTGAACCGTGGCGTACATGAAACCTCCCTAAAGACGAATCCAACGAGCCAAGTGATGGTCAGAATTCAGTCGGCCATTACTGGGCCCCGTCTGCACCAAACTGGTGTTGTTACTGCACAATTTGGTGGATTAAATCCGCTTAAACATTGATGTTGAATTGTATTGTGTTGTAAACTTTCATCATTCTTTTGTCTACTTGTAACATGGGTGATGGAATGCAGTTATATATTTCCGCCAATGCCATTTTAGGTGGAATAGACCTAAGGGGGACACAGCAATGGCTGTCATTGAGGTGTAGGAATGCATGAAATTGGATATGTGTAGTTATTTATGGATATTCTTATTATACGTTCCATCTGCTGTGACATCACGCTAAAAGACAAATTCCATTCGCTGTTAGAGGAGACTGAGGCTGCTTATGATGTACATAAATGGGCCACATATTAAAATCAATACAGCTTGATTGGTTTCTGAATTGAACTGGGCACTGATCTCCTCCAACTACTCTAAAAATTGACTGGTGTCATATCAAAACCGGAACAGGTAATAATGCATTTACAATTCATAGCATGAAGTCATTCATACCTTTAAAATGCAATGCTTAAAACCCTACACTTTTGTAAGTGGAAAGTGCAAATCCCTGGCAAGCTGAAATCAGTTAGAAATCCTGTGTTAACCCTCTGAGCACTACATGCCAATCTAACATTCCCTTTGATTCATTAATTACATACAGTCGATAAATGAAAACTTTTGACAACAGACACATAGTTTGCATGGTGTTAAAACAGAATGGACCTATTTTATCAGGAAATTAAAGATGTAATATCTGATATCGATCTATTGGAAGATATCGCATAATCTACATGCACACACATACTGTACATGTATACTGGGACTTAACATAGAGAACAAATGGAATCACAATTAAAGTACACCATTGCGATCTCATTCCATGTTGTGTGCAAAGTGAGTGTCAATATCAAATGATTCTGGTACTTATAATATTTTCATTATGTTTTATATAACTTTTTATTATTCTCTTTATTACATTTTTGTCATACATTTCTAAAAGTTGTATATCCAGCCTAATAAACAAATACGGAGATCCTAACTCCATCCTCCTTATGCCTACCCACACCTATTTATCATGTTTATAGGGATTTGCAGCAATTGGTTGTGGACCAATATTAATAATACATTGCTTGGCAACATACACTCAAATGGGTGATACAGTGACCAAATGCACCTTGAAAATTTTCTTTGACAAAATAGCTCCAAGATATGGGGGGGGAAGCCCTGACATTGAACTGATGCCATGCACATACTGATGATACTGTACGGGCGCTTTGCGTCATGCTCTCCTTGGATAACAACCAGTGGTGGCAAAGAGAAGTGGATGCAAGAGAAGAAGGGACATTAAGAAAGGAAAGTTCTCCTATTTTCAACTATAATAAAGGTTGCAACATTTTTGAGCTGATGGAGTGGGGCTACTTCCTACCAATCTTACCTCCACTCCCCATGTAGGAGGGTCTGGGTAAGCAACTGGATATCCTCTAGGCTCTATTGTTCACCTTATGTGTTTGCACAAGTCAGAATTCCAGCAGCAGACAAAATGACTTATTTTGTCTTTAATGCAGCCCACACACGATCAATTCGATTGGTCAATTTTGGGGACCCTAGATGCCCGATTGGATACAAAATAATATTTCTCTTCAATATTATTGAAGAGATCTAATATTTTACTGCCTGTTCACTATTGATGTTTGTGTGTACAGTCATAGATTTTAAATCTATGGTGCACAATGGCAGATTTTGTATCCACCCTTTGATATTGACCAATCAAATTGATCGTGCATAGGCTACATAATACACGGTTTCAGAGCTATGTGAGAAAAATACATACTATTAGCCCGTCCGACCAACCCTGAAAGGTCCGTCCGCCCGAAGAACGGGTTTTATTTCGTCGTCATGCTAACAAAGTTACCAAAATGCCCTGGATGAGCAAATTGCTTGCCTCTTGCATGCATAGCCACATTACTTGTTGCTGATGTCCACCCTTACCTGATATTATCATGTAGTTTCTGTATTACTACCCATGGTAATTAACCTTTTATGCATTTTTGGAAATGGTTTGCCACTTGTTTGACAACCCATCAAGGCCATCAACGCCAGATTGCAACAATCGTTAAATATGCACCAAATTTAAACAAGACCTTGTGCAAAAGTTATGGGCTAAACGAAATAATCATACATGAATATTGTGGCCATTTCATGGCACCCCTTTTTTATTCCATTTTATTGTACTTGCCATTAAAGTTCCTTGTTGTGCTGGAGTAGACAAAGATTAATTGATTAATGAATTGATGATGCTGACACTAAAAGGGATCAGGAGTCAATTGGCTACCTTGTGTCAATAATGAGTACAAGTGTGGACCCATTCAAATGCATTACTAATTTTGGGAATAACCCCATAATTCTAGCATCCTCGATGTAATTGAGAATTGACACAAGGCAGCCAAATGAAATTGACCACTTATAGTTCCCCGTATAGTTCTGGCATTCTCAACTGCTCAGCCAAATTTGGGAAGAATGCAAGGCCATGCTAGAGGTTAATGGAAAACAAAATATGTCAAAATGAGTCACATTTATACATAGTATTACTTGGATACGTGCTATTTTCAGTAGGCAGCATGTGTATCCATACAACAAAGATACCAGCTATTGTTGTTGCGTGGATATACATGCTGTCTACTGGAGATATATCGCACTTATCCAAGTAATACATGATCGAAATTCAAAATGACAAATCTGCTGGTCCAATGAAAATTGATGCAGTTTTATGAGTCTGTATGAACAATCTTATGAAAACATAAATAGTTTTTGGTCACTGGTTGCAGGCAATTAAAATTTTGATGTAGACAGATTTGGTGAGATAGTTCATGTCCACATTGTCCAGCGTGACTTAAAATGTGACAGAGTTGTTGCACATCTGGTGGTGTCAGGATCGAAGCATGTTCCACTCTGACTTATTGACTGCAAATTCATTTTTGTGGCTCTTGCGTGGGTGTAGGTAAGATCACCTGATGAGGACAGCCTAGTATGTAGTTTTCTTAATCTTGGTTTGGATGAGATGTGATATGTTACTGGGTATGATATCATAAGTCTCCTTGTAGATGGACATAACATAGATGGCTTTGGTGCATCTTGATTCCCATTCAAAGCATCTCAACATGTCAGAAACACTTTTCAACTTGTCTTGAATATAGTTATGGACAAACTGGGCTCAGTGGCTGCATGTCTCTAAATCTTGTTAAGGGTGTCAATATTGTTTCTCTGGTGAGGATCCCATATTGTCTGACAATATGACTACAACACATTTATCCCAATTCGTTGCACATGATCATTGGCTTGATTGGTGGAGAGATGCAGGGAAATGGAGGAGGCCATTACCTGTGCAAATTATGCATGCACTAGTAAGAAGAAACTGTAAATACAATGTACACTGTGTAAAATATGTTGATAAAAATCCTTTATTCTATGTGTATAGGCCCTATCCATCATTTGCCCTATATTTTAAATATATTTTTCCCAAAATATTCCTATATTATCCCTATATTTTTTCCCAAAATGGTCCTATATTATCCCTATACTTTTTCCCAAAGTGGTCCTATATTATCCCTATATTTTTGCAAGAGTTGGGTTGAAGCCCTGCATTCAACATAACAATTGGAGATCATCCAAAATAGTGGTTGGATCATGATCAACACCACAGCATTAAAAACGCATCATGGTTTGCATGTTTTGCACATTAGTAAACCATCTTCTTCTTCCTTATAGGTGCCTCCCTCATATCGTTATGAATTCGGCAGACAGCCAAATCCGGATTCGTCTTTTGGTAAATTCATTTTACGCATGCATTACTTTTGAATTTGAGAACAAGGGATCAATAAGAGGGTGGTATACATGGTTAGCTAACGGGGCATCGCAGTACCGTCAACGACGATAACCGTTAAAAAGTCAATAATGCTGCCCTCTATGGGTTAAGTATTGATCCCTTGTTCTCAAATTCAAAAGTAATGCATGCATAAAATGAATTTACCAAAAGCCGAATCCGGATTCGGCCGTCTGCCGAATTCATAACGATATGTATGAGTATTATCGCACTGCGTACAGACAAGCTGTACTTAATTTGTTACTCTGGAACCTAGAGTAGATGAGTGAATTTTTGTAGTACAGTCAACAGTACCGGGATGATCCCCTGCTCTTTTCGAATAGCATGTGACGTTCTTTAACATGCACACTACATTAATGTGAGAAAATATGCATGTACACGGGACCGACAGCTTAAAGTGCCCTCCGAAGCACTAAGCAAGTGAAGTGACTTGCTCAAGGACACAAAGAGACGGACCTGGGATTCGAACCCTTGACCCTCTGATTCACAGTCCAACACCTTAACCGCTAGGCCACGCTCTTCTCTACATCCTCTTGGTTATCAGTACAAACTAGACACACACACAATGATATAGATCTGTTTAAGTTTCATATTTTATTGACTCACATAAGTTATCATTCAGAAAATCTTATGATATGCAAAAGACAAACGCATTCAAATTATTTGAATTCCAAACATAACATAAACATGTACAACATTGTACATAGAAGTTGTTAAATTACAGATATTCAGTTAAACATGGCTTTGCCATGATTACACAACAAAGTCATAATTGATCTCACAAAGTGTGTTGATCACAAAGTGTGTTTGTGATTTTACTTGCAAATATTTATCATTTTAATCAATGTATCCTTGGTTACTTTAATAAATTACAAATACTTTAAAATAGGTTGACATAAATAGTAATAATCAAATTGAAACCATTCGATCAATCAACTAAAAGAGGAGAAAGAAGCATGAAGATTTCGCCAAATGCGGACACATTAAGGATAGATTTCGCTAAATACACATGCTCTTTGAGTTGCAGTGATGGACTCTAGCATCAAATATTACGGGTGGGCTGGTGGACTCCCATCACCCACACTGCTGCGCACTGTTGCTAAAACTGTGATGGTGGTCATTTAAATTAAAATAACACAGTTTTTGAAGTAGCAGTGAAACTCTTGATGGGAATATAAAACTGCTATCTCCATGACTAGTCCCGTAGTTACAGACTCACAGATGAAAAGGCATTTTATTGTATGCTGTTTTGGAACAAAACAATATTTTTCAATAGGGTTCCAATGCGTTCTTACAAGTGTATCTTTTTCACTGAGATTGTCACCACAATCACTGTTTACTTATTGAGCCAAGTGAGGTATCAAAATTTGCAGAACCATTCTTTAAGGAGGCTGTGTACTCTCAGACATGCATGTAGTAAAAGTGCAATAACTTTGTAATTATTCACGCAAGACATATAAAAGTATACATTTTTTGTAAAGGCAAGACATCAATAAATCTTAATATAAATACAGATTTGGGGTAAAAACAACAATTATGAAGAAAACCACAAAAAAGTGAGTTTTTGGCAATATTTGTTAGGTACATCCAGGGGCTGTCTTTTGGAATTTGTAGGAGAGCATTAAATAGCTCTTCTGGCGCCTTCAAGGAGAGCTGTTTATAGCATTTACAATAGAATGTTCAAGGAGAGATAAGGGTCAACTAAGGAGAGCTAAAAATCACTCTCCTGTATTAGATTTAAGGAGAGCAGGAGAGAACGATTGCTCTCGCTCTCCTCAAAAGAAAGTCCCTGTACATCATAACAAAAAAACACTCTTTCCAAAATATTTTATTTTGTTTTTAGCTCAATCTTGAGGCTCCATTCCAATATTGTTTTTTTCTTCCCTTTTTTTTTTTTTTTTTGATATTGGCCTTTTTTTTGAGATATTGACCATATATGGCATCAAATTGGACTTTTTAAAAACAAACAAACGCCTATTTGCACAAAATGATGCATAAAATCGGAAATAGACCCCCAAAAAAATGAGAAAACCGTTTCTTGAGTCGATCATGCTTTTTACGATGATCATATTTGCTTACCTATAGATGCTGTATTTATTGAGTTATACAACCTAAATTGTCAGTTTACCGAGAAAATGTACATTTAAATAATGGCCGTTGAAGTTTAAAGTGATCACATTTTGCACTTTCATCAAATCTCACAGGAGAATGCGGCAGTTTTTGTTTTTCTACCTTATATTACGTGAACATCGGGTACATCCACAGTCCCTTGAGAAGTTTGAGCGAAATCAATTCATAGCTTGATATTTAAATTGGGGGAAAGAACTTCAAAAAACCCACATTTTATCAGCTAAAACGGAGCCATTTGACCACTAGGATTTTGTGAAATCAGTGCTTCCGTGGTGTTTCCATAAGATGCGCTGTGCATGCAAATAGGCGCCGTGTATGCGTAGCGTATCTGTGTGTAAACAAATTGCGCATTGCGCGCATGTACCCTGCTGGTACAACAAAGATTTTCTTTCCTTTTAAATTTCAAACACGAGTGGAATGGTGAAAGAAAATCCGTAAAATATTGCAGTTGGAGTTTACAAATTTGGATTTTCATTCCTTGTATTTATAACAAACATAACAAAGTACATACATATAAAAAGAAGTCAATTTCGCGAAAGAAACAACGTCTAGAGTACACAGCTGCGTTAAAGGATGAGCGTAATTAAAATGATAAATATTTATAGTCAGATTACTTTCTGATATTTCAGCATTAAAAATGTGTCCAGTGTGTTCTGTGTTTATACAAATTCTACATGGTTTATATCGGGAATTTTTTTTCTCTTTTCCACTAAGCACACGCTTCTGTGCCAATGCTTTTATTTTTTTATAAACAAAAGAACAATAACAAGAATCACAAAAATCATTAAAAATCACAAAGAATTACAAACGCAGCATCAATAACAAAGTGTTACTACATTTTAAACTTAAACAAAATACAAGAGTAGTACTTAAAGAATCATGTTATCTGAAAACCAGTCTTTAAAAATCAAATAAGATATCAGGAATTAAATAATAGCATAAACTATTTTACTTAGGTAGTAGCTGTGAGCCTACCACCCTGAACCCAGAGAATGGGGGGTGATATCATAGCCAGTACATAGGAGAAATAGGTTGTCCTATTTTCCATTATAAACCAAATGCAAAATTACAGAATAATGTAATTACAGACTTACTGACCCATGTCACTTCTTATTCTTCACAAGCCTGGAATATCATGCTCTCACCCATTAGAACTGTTCAGTTTGATGAAAAACTTATTCTGTAAAATTTTCAGAAAGATTAGACAATATTTACTGGTAGCCCAAAAGAGCCTCCAATATGGTGACCCATGTTGTGATTATCGGTCGTCAAACATTTTTGAGCAATTTTAGGAGTACATGCAGCACGAAGTGCCATATCTGGTTGAGTTTAAAACAACGATGTAAGTAAATACAAGACATCTTTTGTTATACATGTATGTTTAACTAGTTACTTTTAATACAATTGCAAAGATTCAGTATCAATAGACACTCTATTTTGAAAATATGCTTGAAAATGACTGACGACCGGCCTGTATTTTAGGTCCTCGCGGCACAAACTGCTATATTAGGTTGAGTTTCAAACAACAATGCAAGTGATTACAAGACATCTTTTGTTATATGTAAGTGAAACAAGTTTCAGTATCAAGAGACATTCCATTTTGAAAATAGACCCCTTGTAAAAATTGCTCACAAATGGCTGTTGAGCGGTATTTGGATCAATTGAGCCCATATTTAGTGCTATGAGTTTTCAAATATATTAACGAGGGGTAGTCGAGTCCAATATTTGAAAACTCATAGCGAGACCAATAAATATTGGGCATAAAGCATCCAATTTAATCATTATTTAATAATGGATCCAATATTTTCACACACTTGGATTCATTAACACATATTAACACGTATGAAAATTACTTAATATACAAGGTTAGTGTGTCCCTTCAATAGCAACATTACTTATACAATTCCATTATTCTTAAAAGTCTCATTCAGTGATCCCAGCGCAAGTGTTAAAAATATTGTTTCATTCATTCAAATTGTCATTTGGTATTTTTGGAATTAAAAATTTAGCAAAGAACAAGGAGTCAGTATTGACGAAGTTGAAGCCCTGTGCATCCGCAGGTATTCATGCTTGTTGAAAATTTCGCGAAATTAGAGGTGTTTTCAGATGAAGAGACGCGATTCGCGAAATACAAGAAAAAGGGATGTTTTTTCAAACCATGTGTTCGCGAAATTGAAAAAAAAAGGTATTTTCATCGAAATATCGTTTCTCTTGCTTTTACCAGAGAAGCGGCATATATCTTCTGTGGTTTTTAAAGTTCACCGACAAGCATGAATACCTGTGGATGCACGGACTGCGGGGGCTGGAGTTGAAGCCCCATTCAAATACATGTAGCAAATTTATATACTGACAGTATGCACTAAATAAAATTACAGATTCATGTGAATGAATTATTTTGTTTTAATACACTGCTTTCAACTGAACCACCAGCAGGCTATGTTAGCATATTTATGACAATGACAAAGGTACCAAAATCTAAATTTTGATCAATTTTACGATCATCCGAATAAGCAAATCACTGAATGGGCCTTTGTTATGAATTAGCTTTCTAGTTTACAAAACACAATCATTTAATCTAACAGCCAAGCTGAACATGGGAGTTCCATTATATTCCATTAATTTTCATGTAACTTCAGCTTACTAAATTCAAAAATGCAACACACGTTTCAGAATTCATAAACCCTAGAACTACATGTACTGAGCCATTTTGTAACACAGACTTTGAGGGGTGGAATTGTTGCAACTCCCGTCCCCACTAATTTTCAATTATAAACATCATATACCGTTATATTTGGTACCAATGTATAGCTGTGGGACTCCTCTATCCATTGATACCAATATAAGTACAAACATTTCCCATTGAATGTTGCTATGACGTCATAATGTGATGACACGCTTGCAAATTTGGGAAATCCTGGCTGTGTACAAAAGTATATGCAAAATAGATTTTTGGTTAACAATTCTAGAAAAAATGTGATTTCACCGAATTTTATCCGAAATATAAAAGGAAATTATTATTTTCACCTAACTAACAATTTAAAAATCAGTAGCTCTTAATGGTTCTACAAGAGCCTCACCCCCATGTTCATCTTTGATGGCCGGTCCTACCCACAGGTAATATGCTGGGGTAAATATTCTATCACTAAAATGACTGAGCGCAACGGATGTAGACTTAGCCTACAATATACTAAAGAATACGGCAACAATCTTTTCATTATGAGACTCGAGTGATTTTTGTAAAAAAATCCAAATCCAGGCCTTTAAAATCATGCGGAACTGAAACAGAGTGTTAACTTAGAATGTCCCTTAAAATGGAAGAATATCAGTTGATTGTCACGCTACATTAGGATTAAAAGTGTGACAGCTGCCTTATGTCACATTGTTGTTGTTTTTTAACTGATGAAAGTTGAGTCTTTAATTACAGAGAATAAATGTTCAGTTTTTGGTGGTCCACTATATTATTTACTAATGAGATGAGCAAGTGTGATGTTTTACAGGCACGTATACAGAACTTCAGCAACAGGGGGGGGGGGCAAATTTCTTGGTGAGTTAAGAAATGATCATGAAACACATAAATATAATATATTAAAGATGAAATGGAACAAATTTACGCAAAGTGTGCCTAAATAGGTTTTTTAGGTGTTTTATTTCTCCTTTTCACTAATTTCACGTTTAAAAAGGGCTGTATACGCTACTATTTTAGGTAGTGGATACTGTGAGTGGATGTCAGACAATGAATCATTTAACATAGCTAACATATTTGACATTTACTTAGAACAATTTCATAGTGAAAAACACAAGCAGCTGGATAAAACTAATTTAATGGCTAATGAGCATACATTTTTTTGTGAAATCACTTAAAATCATCGCATATGAAGATGTATGATCTAATACTTTTTTTTCAATTCTACACCTTGATAGGCGCCTGATGGAAGTTCCATAAGAAACACAAAATAGCATACATGTAGCATTTCACAATTCCATGTTTTGGCATGGATAGCATAGAACTTCTAACTGAAATAACCAGGAATGAAAAAAAGATAAAGATAACACAAGAGTGGATCACAAAAACCGATTTTGAATTTGATCTTGTTTCAAAATGCAACAAGTACGGATTGATATAGATCATTTTGACGTATCCTAGTATTAAATTAACGAGAGAAATATATTCAGGGTCTTATGATAGACTCGATCATGTTTATGAACTGGATGTTTGATCATCCCAGTCATACCTGATTTTTTTGTGCGCTTTTGGATCTTTTTGTTGTTGGTGGCATCGGGAGGTGTACTCATTGCGTCTAATTGATAAGCGATGCAAGACAAATACCTGTTGTTGCTTAGGTAGAGAGCACACCTGCTTGTTGTACCTAGAAAGCCAACTGAATGTCTGCTCAGCAGCCATTGAATTTGTTTTATCCAGATCCTTGTGTTTTTCACGAAATAATCTTGGATGGAGGTTTTGGTGACATGATTTGTTTTTGTGATTTGATATGTGTAACCCATCAATAATCTTGTTTATAGATGCCCACATCTTCCCAAAGTTGCCTGGCAGTGGTAATGTCGGCATCTGAAATAAACGAAAATGAAATTAAATATGGATTTTCAATTATTGTATACAACAACGATGCGTGATTTAGATATGAGTGAAGTTCAAAAGATTAATAACAGTGATTTAGAAGTATGGTAACTACCAAAGAGAACAGCAATTTACATGCTGCTACTAAAGATGCAAATGTAAATGCTATTAAAAACATAACAAAATTAAACACATTGAATTCTGCAACTAACCTAAGATAGCAATATTAAATTTTGCTACCTACCTAAGATAGCTGCTATCTACTGAAGATATGAGAATTTAAATTAAATCAGCGTAATAATTTCAGGCTTCCCATGCTAATTTAGTCCCCTATGGAAAGAATATAATGCCCAACATTGCATCTGGGCTGTGTTTGGCTATAGGCAGGCATGGGTTTTTCGGTGGGCTAGCCAACCAGAGTCACTTCTGGCAAATGCTGGGTTATGTTGGCCATGGGTTTTTGGTTGCAAGCCCTGTTGGGCAAGAAATTGTGGGAAGAATGTACACAGCTGGGCCATGTGTTAAAGCCATATTATAACATTTCCATATAAAATAGTATTTCTTTACCATGAAATTATAGCTTTTATTATCAGCCTTTATAAGTGTTATAGGTATTATGCATGCAAATAGCAATGCATGTTTTTTATTCTGTTTTTGTTAGTTTTTCATGTCCGATTTTAATGACAAAACATTATTCCATACAGAAAAATGAAGTAGCAAAAAATACAACAGTGAGTAACATTCTCATGAACTTGACCATCTATGTTTGGATTGTAATGTACATGTAATTAATGTGTGTAATGAGATTCTTTCTTTCCGAATCTGACTTGTAAAATATTATTTTTCATCACAATCTCTCATTACATTAATACATTTCTGGGTCAAAAGTCAGATAAAACACTTTGTGGTTTTGAAATTTGGTTTAGAAATAAATTAATTTTGGGTTGATTAATGGCTTCAATTGATCTTTATTTTGCCAAATTTTCCAACTTTGGAGGGGGAACATCCCCCTCAGACAACCCCTTGTGTAGTGGACAAACAAATGGCCATTTTTTAGGGCCTATGTTTAGTAACACAATTGATAGGCTTACAGGGAAAACTTGTCCATGAAAGGCTTCATGGACCATCATTGCACACATTTTTGTTTTTCAAACTTAAATTTTCGTGCCAAAATGGTGCCCCCAAATCACTTCAATTCGGCCTTCATTTTGCCAAATTTTTCAACTTCACACCACCCATGTAATCGATATACAAGTGGCCATTTTCGCTTCTGCTTTCGACATTTGCCAATTTGTTTAACACAATAGGCCTACAATAATAGGGGAAACTTGTCCACAAAAGGCTTCATGGACAGCTCATTTCACAAATTTTTCAAACGTTCAAATTTTCAAAACTTTACACAGTAATAGTGCCAAAATGTGCCAAAAAGTTTCTTAGACGATGGCAGCTTGGCGGCCATTTCTTACAGTTTATTCTATTTTTTTCTAAAATTGGGTCACATTCCCATATATCTGCCAATGTATGCAAGGTTTTAAAATACTATTACCACCAAGAAATACATCTTAATTTAGGCAAGAAGTACTATTAAGTGTCTACATTGACCCATAATAAAGTTTTCTAACGCAAAGCAGTTGGACAACCCTTTTAACCTCAAGCAGAGACACCCCCGGGTCATGCTTTGTCAGATCGTTTTTTCCCGGGAGTTGCCAGGCCAGCGCGATTGGCATCGTGTCTCGGCCAATGGGAGCGGTCCTTTCTGAGGGCCAGGTCACGGAGGTCGCAGATTTTATCATTGCATTTGTTGACCAGCATTGGGATGGACGTAAAAATTTATTTCCCACCCACCTCTCTCACTTTAAGGGAGATTTTGTGTTACTAAATGCCTGAAAGCAAATACACTTAGACAAGGCATGTATGCTGTCATGTATCACAGGCTGAAATGGAATCGGAAAGTTGAGCCGACCTTTTAGTGATTTTTGTATGACTATAGCATGCTTTGAGGCATGCTTTTTGCTGTCATGGTCACTATGACAAGGACAATATCGTGGAAAACACATGGGGTTTAACAGACATTAATAAATTATGAGTGCGTTTTGTTTAGGGTATTCTCCTGCAATGGCGTTAAATAACGTGGAACAAGTCTAATCATTGGTTGATTATCACATCTACTGCACACAGGTGCCAGATAGCCATTGTGTCTACGAGTAATTCATACAAAACAACAAAAGCGAAAAGGACAATATGGCAGTGTTAAGCCTTGTCCCTAGAATTGGTGTGGAGCAAAGTTTAATTAATTTTAAGAAATCAATCTAGAAATTGGAAATTGCAGGTAAGAGGTGAAGTGGAGCGAAGTTTAATTAATTTTAAGAAATCAATCTAGAAATTGGAAATTGCAGGTAAGAGGTGAAGTGGAAGGACCAATTCAGTGCTATACCATTCAGGTATCCACCAGTAGAGCGGTGCCCTTATTTTTTGGCACATGCAGTGAAGAAGTCCTTAGGACAGCGTTCAAGATTTGACTTACGTTTGGCGGACACGCGTGTGAAAAAAGGATTTAGGGGTGAAAAGAACCAAAATTCTTGAATGTTTATATGTTTCCAAGGGTAAAATGTCATCTAGTTTCAGATTTTGGCACTTAAAACTCCCTATCTTTTATAGATTTTGAGAAAAAATCATTTTTTGGTCCGATTTTGGCCGAAAATGGCCATTTTGGGGTGACAAAATTTTGACTTGCAGATTTCCTGTGAGTATATGAACATGAAAACTATCAAATAGTGCCTAATTTTCTATTCTAATTGTGTAACAAGGGTACAATTGTGATATTAAAAGCATTGAATGGGATCCATATATTTCTTTATATTTGTAGCAGGGGTAGAAACTTGAAGGTTCGGGTGACAATTGATTTAGAAAAATATACAATATTCGCATCATTTTCAATTTGAAAACGCCATATCTCCACAATGGTATGAGCTATAGGGATGCTTTAAGTGTTTATTTGCTCAGTATTCCATTAGCTAAATGGTGATATAACAAACAAGTAAGCTAGATATACAGAAAATAAAATAACTTGCAAAATGCTACCCCCACCCCTAAGGATTTTGAGGGCGTGAAAAAAGTCACAGATTTTGCAAAAAAAATAAGTCCTTCAAAATTGGGAGGTTTGAGGCTAAACAAAAGACATGTTGCCCTTACCAATGCCTCCCTCTAGAGCAACATGTTTTTTGTTTAGCCCTGAGTATCCCCATTTTGAAGGACTTATTTTTTTGCTCCAATTTTTGCTCCAATTTGGGGACTTCGGGCAGAAATATGCCTGTACAGTGCTATGGGGAAAATTTTCAAGTTGATAATTATGCATTTTTTATGTCAGATTCAGTTTCTACACAAAATTTCACCCTAGAAAATGTTCCTTTAAGTAGGATATCTTTCACTTTAAGTTTCCACCATTCTGTCCGCCAAACGCAAGTCAAAGCTTGAACGCTGTCTTAGACACTTCATGTTGTACTACTTAAGAATATATAAACTTCCTTGCTGTGTCCTGTTCTTTTTGTTATTTACTTGTTGCAGAAAAGATACACACACGGATAATCATGAATCAGGGATAGTATGGTTAACTACGTCAAGAAAAGCTCAGACTCAAACCCATGGTGGAGGCAAGGTAGTGGAATGGTTTACTGAAAGGACGGTGTGCAGATTCAGTTGGTCGATTAGATATGACTGATTAGTCCAACTTGATTTCGTCAGTACAGACTTTGACTGTTAACATTCTGACAAATTTGTTAACGAAATACTACTTCTCACTAAGTTGGACAATAAGCAGTTGTGGAAAACTGAGCAAAAGATTGCGATGATCACACAGTTACCAACAAACATTTTTTTTTCCAATTGGGGAAATACATCAAAGAGTTAATGGAAGTTCCTAAATTGACTTTACTTCGTTTAGAAGCAGGCTTGCTTCAGAAGCATTAATGAAAAATTAATTCCACATTTGTGGTTTTAAATCACGTCTATTTAGGGAGAAAGGAATTAGCACCAGGTTGGCATGGGATAGCTAGACTGGGGCCAAGAACTATGCCCTCAAACTTTTCTTGTTCAGCAAAATATGAAGAAAAATAAAAGGCGTTCAAGTTTTTTCTGAGGTTGCGCAGCCGGCTAGTTATCGCGTTGATTTCTGTTTTTCAAATATATGTCTTTAGTTATGTAAAAGTCATATTTATAGCATGGCACATTCCTTGCGTGTCGCCTATCGGCAATAAACCGAAACCAATTGACATAGAAGGTCACATTGTCAGTTGTCGGCAATTTAAAGCGATTTAGAAAGGTGCGCTAAGTTCACGGCAATGAGTAATAATTATCATTCATAATTACTTAGAGCAGTCACCTTTGATGGGGGGAGGGAGGGGGCGGGGTTTTGGCAAGTTTCTCAATCATGACATGATTAAGAAACTTGTGTGGAGATGTTTGTCTCTTTTAGCCGGCATTTCCAGTTATATGCACATGTATATCCATATTTCATATTAATATTCTATCACATTCGTTCAGTCAGTGTAACTTCCAGGTCCATCTCCTCGAGGATTCATCCTGGGCCGTAGCCCTCGAAGTAACTGATTGTATGCACTAAATCATAGAATGAAAAATTTGATAGTGAAAGTTTCCAGCCATTATAAAGATTCCCTTTTTGGGGTTGTAGTGAATATCATTTTCACTCTGGATTCTGCGTTTTACAGTCGGCTGCACGCTGTAGAATTTAAATTGGGTTCAGTATTCTCACTTGCGCTCTGGAATCCTCCTTTTTTATTGTTTTTGGGATTGGGATTCACGTTCCTCAGTCGGGTGGTCGCTGAAGAATAGAAATTGGGTCGAGCCTTTTCGCTCTCACTTTTGAATCTCCCCTTTTTGTCCGTTTTTTCTGGGTTGTGCGCAAACCCTGTGCTTTTATACTTAATGGCTGGAATCTTTATTTGAAGAATGAAATAAAATTATTGTCTATCCTGATGGTCAATAAGTGGTCCCAAAAAAATTTGCATTCAGTGTGTTTCCTTGTCTCTGTCTGGGGTTAATAGACCATTTTACAGTATGAATTGTAAAGTAAAAATCATATTTATGCAGTGGACTTCGGGTATATATATAAATGCGCTTTCATAAATGCGCATGTGACATCTACAAGTCGCCATACCGTGTTCAACGATGTAAGGTACCCGGATGTACACAAATTCCACACGCAAAAGTATAGGCGAAAATGACAGGTTACAAGGAAAATAATTTTTGCAAAATAGTGGCATTGATTGCAAAGGGCAAAATAATTTGAGCAAAAGATACACTCTTTATTTAGATTTTCCATTACGGACAAAAAAAATTGATGACGGAAATGCTAGATATAGCTGATTTAAAAACTTGTATTTCAGTATTTCCGTGCTAAATGGGCGTGGCAATTGGCCATATTGATGACGAAATGTGATTCTTACTGGCATTAAGGTCAGAACTGAGTAGCTGCTGAGGATATTATTTGATAATTCTTTATATACTGTTTTCATTCACTGTAAAAATTTTGTGAACATGGCCAAAGCTTGTATTTGGCCAATGTTGAAATCAAAGTTTTTAATAGTTTTTAATATGTTCAAAATCTTTGTGAAATGTGTTTATTTATTTCAAATACTAAATGGACACTAAAAAGATTTTATTGTTATTTAAAGACTATGCTGTCTCAAATCTTTTAACTGTTTGATTATTTTGTATCAAAAACATGCCTTTTATGCAGTATTTTGGAAATCTGAAATCTTTTCTTTTGTTGAAAAATTCCCCCTAGTTTTGTTTGGGGTTTTTGCGTGCAATTTCTGAAATTTGATGAAATTTCTTGCAATATCAAGTTTTAGTATGTTCAAAATCAAAATTGTTTTATAATTTGTGAAATGTGTTTATTTATTTCAAATACTAAATGATGAATTTTCTTGTTATACAGTTTGTCCACTCTGAAGTACAAAGTGACAATGCGCGCGTATACAGCGCGTTAACAATGCGTAGTGCTGCGTCTCTGCTGCAGGTATGCGTGCCTTCAAAGTCGGCACAATGTGTGTGTCCGCGTCTGTACTTTGTACTTCAGAGTGGACTGACTGTAAATACTATGCTGTCTCAAATCTTTTAACTGTTTGATTATTTTGTTTAAAAAACATTCCTTTTATGCAGTATTTTGGAAATCTGAAATCTTTTCTTTTGTTGAAAAATTCCCCCAGTTTTGTTTGGGTTTTTGCGTGCAATTTCTGAATTTTGAATTTTATAATTTTGATAAAAGTGCTTTGTATTTCAATTTGATGAGCTGTGTTGGTTACATTTTAAAATTGTAAATATGGGTTAGTTTGCCCATTTTAAGTTCATGATTGCATATGCCTATATATATTTATGGATCCTATGTATTTAAATATTTTGTTAAATTATTTTGATGTATTTTGATGTATACTTTAATGTGCATTTTAATGTATATTTTAATGAGACCCCTGGGCCTCATGGAAGAACAGAGGATACCTTAAAACATCCACTGAATGAGTAACCCATGCAAAAGAAGAAATAAAACAAACAAACACATTGTCAATCATACTTGTTTATCAATCAAATCTAACCACAAGACTAAGCATGGTGGCACAATACGTGCCGGATGCGTACGTTTATCCACCAACTTTCACCAATCACAAGCCAGATTCATTTAAAGATGCATTACATCATGAACAATTTCAGTTAGGCCAGAAAAATTGGCCTAACTCCCCATAGAGTCCCGTGTTAAAAATGTCAACCGCAAGTCAAAGTCAGTAGTCCACTTGGGAAGCTAACAAACAGGGAGTACGGTGACTGAAAAGATCAGATGTGAAAATCTATCAATTGTGCACAAATAATTGAATCAGAATTTTAAGCTTAAATGTAATAGCCAGAGTATGCACAATTGGCAAGTGGTCTACGAAGAAGTCTAAGTTCACCATGGAGATTGAAGAGGCTGGTGGCATACCTTTCCTTGATGTCAAAGTACAGAGATCTGACACTAGCTAGAGTTTCGCCATATACCGAAAACCTACTCATAGTGATCAATATGTCACCATATGTCTGCCAACAACAGTGTTGTCAATACACTGGTTCACAGAGCACTGCCTCTGTGTGATGAAGAACATCGAAAAGACTAACTCAAACACATTGAAAAAGCGTTGAAAAAGAATGGCTATCCCTCAAACCTCATACACAAGGCAATCAAGAAACAGACAGGAGAACAATCAGAAGAATTGATGGACGATGTACACAAAGGCGTTACCTTCATGCCATATGTGACCCCTCGGCACAACTGAGCCCGGATGTTGCCAGTGCCACTATTGAGATATGCTCCATCGAACTTAACAATAAACAATAGGAAACAAAGGATTTATTGACTGTTTTATTGATTTTTCACTACTTAAATGTCAAGTACTATAGACATGATATACTTCATTTTAAAGCTAATTTCAAGCAAAATATTTTGGTTGAATATCTCAAAAATAATGATTGGCGACTTCCGGGCTCATTTGTGCCAAGGGGTCACATATATCAAAGGTGTATCAGACAAAATCTGTCGGTTTCTAAACCGTGCAGGGGTCAAAACATTCTACTCTAGGTCGGCCAAATTAAGAGACATCCTAAGCCACCCAAAAGATCCTCTGCGCAAGGATCGTGTACCATGTGCGTACTCTATACCTTGCAGTTGTGATGAGAAATACATATGCCAAACCAAACAACCACTAAAGGTCAGAATATCTGTACACCGAAGAGCCACAAGACAAAAGAAAGAAGAGGGCTCGGCATTAGCTGAACATGCTTGCAAAGAAGGCCATGAACCTCTGTGGACCAAACATCAAAACTGGCACAAGTTTCTCACTTGGGGATGAGGTTGACCCGTGAAGCGTTGGAAATCAGAGTTAATGAAACTTCTACTATCAATAGAAATGACGGCAAAGACATCAGTCGTATGTGGCGCTCTCTATTTTCAAACAACCAATCACAGAGCCGCTAATCTTTACCATGTCGTATGTGGCGCTCTCTATTTTTAAACAACCAATCACAGAGCCGCTAATCTGTACCACATCCGCAATTAAGTGATATAAACGCTCATTGTGCATACAATCAATCAATCGGTCCACGAGTGGCCAAACGGTTCCTGGTAAGCCGTATACTTCTATTACAGTATATGCAGTCTACCTGTTCTCTGTTGACAAGTGGCAGTCTTTATTGAACAGCTCTTTTCAGAGGTAACGAACCTTTCAATTTAGCAGATAGGCGAGGTCTGCTTGCTTTCTGATGACAAGGGGCAGTCTTCGGTTAACGGCTATTTTCAGAGCCACCAAACCTTTAATATATTTAGCAGATAGGCGAGGTCTGCTTGTTTCTGTAGACAAGAGGCAGTCTTCAGTGAATGGCTCTTTTCAGAGCCACCAAACCTTTAAAATCAGCAGATAGGCGAGGTCTGCTTCTTTCTGTAGACAAGGGGCAGTCTTCAGTGAACGGCTCTTTTCAGAGTCATCAAGATCTTTATATTAGCAGATAGGCGAGATCTGCCTGTTCTCTGTTGACAAGGGGCAGTCTTCAGTGAACGGCTCTTTTCAGAGTCATCAGTAGGCAAGGGGCGGTCTACATGTCTCATTCTTATGTATTTTGTCCTGAAGAAGTCAGAGCTACTCCTGACGAAAGCTTGACAGTTCCAAACTTGTCCGACAGTGAACCCACTAAAAACCAACTAATTCTTATGTGGAGTATGTGTGTAAATAAACAACTAGATGTGAAGCATGCATGAAAGGCTACATCTTTACACATCTGCTTATAGGTGCTAGTATGAACTTTCATTTGATATTCTAAATACCATTCTGAACCAAGCACATGCACCTCAAATAAAACTTAGCTTCTAGCTCTTGTCAGGCAAACATAGTCCAAACGTCCCTTAAACGTACTATGAAAACCAATAAAATCCTGAATTGTTTGAGAATAAATGCGTTGGATGCATAACATACATGCATTTCTAGACAATCGCAATTGAAAATATTTGTGCTGAGCTTACCTTTCTAAAATTTAATTAGACTATGTATTTAAATTAAAGTGGTTTTAAATTAGAGCATATAAACTGGCCTCACAAACAAATATAATTTTTCACAAGGTCATATCTTAAAATCCTCTCCATAAAAATGAACAAAAATTGCACACAGTATTATTTCAATACTCTACTCTAAAAACTGGTCAGTAACCAAACAGTTGTCTAACTAACACAACAGCAAAATGCACTGACATGGAACACCTTCCTGGACCACATTCACAACGCACACCGACATCGCCTGGCTAATAATTACTTGGTACACCAGAGATACTAAAATCAATACCGGGATCGATACATGTGAATGTGCTATGCACGATTTTGATATTCAGACGAAAATCGTTGGATACCGGGGTAGAAAATGATAAATATCTCCCGTAAATGATTTCGTCTAAATAAACCAGATGGGGTTCCTTGCACATAAATATATGTGTTGAACATATATGATAGTCGCATAGCTTGCGTCTTGAGAAAGAAGCTTGCGTCTTGAACTCAAAAACTGACAATAATTTTGATTTTATATGTGCCGAATTCTATAGCGCAGTATTAGACCAATCGTTGAGGTATAGTCTAAAAGCATATGACATATGGCGTACCAATCATGCTCGACTCACACACAGCGAGGTCAGTCACCGGGCTTGGCGGGCTATTGTCAGTAGCCTTAGTCAGATGTTCTTCATCTTCAGCCCATTATGCGTCTCAAAACTATTAAACAGGTCGGAACAAAATGGCCATGCGTGGCGGTGGATTCAACCTACCATGGCGATTTCTGCCATTAAGATAGAGGCGATGTCGCACGATGACACTGTGCAGCGCAACATATTTCTTTTGTTGGGTTCTAATTATTTGCCTGCACATCATGAACAAAAATTACACACAGGGTTACTTCAATACTTTACTCTAAACACATGTCAGTAACCAAACAGTTGTCCACCTGACACAATAGTAAAATGCACTGACATGGAACAGCTTCCGGGATCACATTCACAGGCCAATAATTGGAACCCAGCAAAGGAAATCTGTTGCGCTGTGAATGTGTTCCAGGAAGGTGTTCCATGTCAGTGAATTTTGCTGTTGTGTCAGTTGGACAACTGTTTGGTTACTGACCAGTTTTTAGAGCAGATTATTGAACTGAGTAATCCTGTGTGCATTTTTTGTTCATTTTTATTTAGAGGATTTTAAGATATGCCATTGTGAAAAATTTTCTTTTTGAGGTCATGCATTTACTTAACAGATTTATGTAAGTAGAATCCTGAATTGTATTTATGTATGCATTATTGCTTAAAACTACACTAACAACACTCAAAGCTTGATTTCGCGGATGGTGACATGAATTTAGACGTATCACAAGACCAGTATGAAATGCACTCTAAATATGACATCGGGAAATTAGGTATTTCACGTACAGAAATACAACTTAAGTATAGTTTTAAGTAATATTGCATACATAAATATAATTCCACTTAGATTCCACTTAAATAAATCTGTTAAGTATATGCTTTAATTTTAAAAACACTTTCTTGAAAATCCATAGTCTAATTTTAAAATTATTATAGAAAGGTAAGCTTATAATACAAAGATTTTCAATTGTGATTTTCTAGAAATGCATGTGTTTTCGAGATAGATCAGTATGTGAAATACATATTTTGAAAAAGGAAAAATTGAGGTCTGTAAATTGTTGAATTGGAAGAGCTTCATAAAAGAAACTATAATACCAATTTTCATCAAGAAAAGTAAAAAATTCAACATAGACCAATAGGCCCTATGTGATGCATCTGACGAATAGTAACATGTATGAGATTGCAAGAATGTCATTTTGCCCGGGAGGATACTGAAAAGAAATCACCTGACATTGAACGAAAATATGACGAAAAAGAGACTGGACCCCAAATTATACAAATTTTGAACATTGGCAAGTATTTATAACATTAAAAAAAAGACCCTTTTGAAACAAATTTTCATGAAATTGAGGGCTATCAATAAATCAAAATGGATGAAAATGCACCTCAAATCTAAACTAAATGGTTAAAAATGCAACCCGATATTTAGTTAATAAAACTCCACCCACAAATATGCAGTACATTAGGGGCTGTGCAATTATAATTATGAGCCCTGGGGGAGAATAAAATTTCCAAACGCCTTGCCCAAAAACCCCCCCCCCCGACCTGCCCAAAATCATTCCCCCCCCCCTTCTCAGCCTTCCGCAAAATTCTTTGCCCCTCTCCCCATGTACATGCCAAATTTTTGGGCTCATAATTATTGCACAGCCTCTTTCCATACCCTCGTTTTCACTAAGAACACCCAGCCCAGCCAGAATATCCTTATTTACCTTGCTAGCTCTTAGACGAGTGATGTTGCACATGTTATCATAGGCAAGGAAGAATTTGCTCCATTCTTCAAATGGGACATCTTGGAGAAGTGTATACAAAAACGTAAGCATGAACAGAAATGCTTGTGAAGGAGACTCCGATCTGGAAATAATGTGACACATAAAAACATGTCAATTAAGACATTGAATTAAAAAAGAAAAAAAAAACGATAAGTGAAGTGTAGACTGTAACCTTGGACCCCATATGACCCCTATATGACCTTTGACCCACCTCTGTTTGGATCACATGTATCAGGACATAATGAATAATTGTAAAATTTTAACCAATTAGGGTCAATTAATAATATGTCTCTACCAAAAGATTAATAAATCCAAGTCATATGGAAAACAAGCAACGTATCTGGATTTAATGGCCAATTTTCTATTTTTTACCATTGGATCAATGACTTCTAATGACCCTAGATCATGACTTTGACCCCACACTTCATGGAAGCACAAGTGTGACTATATTGTGTGCAAGAAGCATACATATCCATTGAAGTATCTGGATATATAGTGACCAATAGATCAAGGGTTAACATACCACAGATACACAAACGGACGGACAGATACCAAATTAATACCTATCGGTTTTTGTTACTGCACGAGTCAACAAAGTCACAACTTATGCTTGCGTAAATTCAGAAATGTGCAGGTCAGTCACCCCTTACGCAAAGCGTAGTTCACGTTGGTGCTATGCCCAGATGTGTGGATGCAATTCTATATCAATCCACGATGTTATGAGTTCTGTTATAAGCTTGTGGAAAAATGAGTCAATGCGACCATTTGGTGTCCTAAACCAACAATGACCTCATTTGACCTATACATGAACTTTGAGTCAAAATTCCATACTACCATACACATAGATATATAATCGCTGATCACAGGATCTTACAAGCATTCATTTTTTTAATTATTGAAAAAGGTGGTCTCCATATTAAAGCTTCTTATTGACCCGGTGGGTTCAGTTTGTATTTAAAGGTAGGACGTATGACCGTTCCAGGATTTGCAAATGACCCCTATTTCACAGGGAATTGAGGACATTTGCAGCAATTTTACCCCTATTTTGCGCGAAATCAAGGAAAATTGCCCCCAAAAACCTCCCCTATTTTTATCATTTTGAGAACGCATTTTCATTTCACCCCCTTATCACGAGGAATCAAGGACATTTTTCCGAAATAAATACCCCTATTTTTACCATTTCAAGGACGCTTTTGAATTTTCCCCCTATATCACGGGGAAATGAGCAGTAAAACACGGACGAAAGTCCTAGAAATACACCCTATTTTTCATTTCAAGGACAATTTTGCTCCAAAACACCCCTAATTTGGACAATCGCGAACAATTTTGTCCTCGAAAATTCCGCGGACATTTCTTGAAAAGTATCCCTAATTGGAACCATCATGCGTACACATTGTCAATGAAGACTGAACCCACCGGGCTTATTGACACCATGTATTCTTGTGGTTTTACTCTAGTGCTCAACGATCCCACTTGTGTCACTTATAATGGTAATGAGCATTTCCTTGATCTTGTTTTTGTATCTGATCGTTCTTATGTTAAGTCATGTGAAAGTTCTTATAATTTAGATAATATTGTGATCATAGTGCTGTAGTACTTACACTCGATTTGTATAAATTGAAAGCAAAGTACTATTGATAAACCAGTGTATTGAAGAGGGCAAATTTTGCGAGGTTTTATATAAACGCTTTAAGAAAACTGGTTCCCATATTGCTGAACAGTAATTTAAGGATTGCAGTAAAAATCTTAAAAGTGCAATTCGTAGAAGTTAAAAACTATTCTCTTGGTATTCTAAAACTGCTGGCTCTAATCCTAGGAGATTTGGAATTACGTTAGGTCTTGTACCAAAGAGTCTTCTCAACTTTCTTACAAAACTGAAAATGGAGATTTGACTATAATCCTGTTGACATTGCTGATGCTTTCAATAGTCATTTGTCAAGTATCTTTGGGAAGGCATCTGTTCCAATTGATATGTCATCTTTCTCAGATGCTCCTCCCTCTCATTGTGCTGCTTGTTTTTCTTTGGAATTATTTTCTGTTGAGGAGGTTGCTGGTATTCTAAATGAATTGGGACTCTAGTAAATCTCCTGGTCCTGATGTAATTCTTCCAGTTTTCTTAAAATCATGTGACATTAATTCTGTGTAAAACGATTGAGAGATAACATGCATTATAATGCCACGTGCCTCTCAAATTCTAAACAGTTGGACCTTCCCATAATAGCAGTTAACAATTCTTACCGGTATATAGGACTGAAGGTTTCTATAAAACCACCAGCGCTTACTGCAAACAGGTACCCCCGGGATTTGGCATGCAGTCCTTCCTTTCCTCCGGTGTCTTTGTTACACGGAGCTGGGGTGTCAGAACCATGACCTTCCACCTCACAGTCTCTCATTATAGATGTAACTGCTTGTGCCTGGTCATCAAGCATTCTCCTGGCTCCTATGTAATTAACACACAAGATGCCAATGATACATGAACACTAACACTAAAAGGATATTCAGAGATTTTGTGTGCAGGATCCTCAATTTTTGGAATTTTTGCATGTACACAAAGAGCACCTCAAAATAAACAGATTCAACTTCCAAGTATTTTATTTTTATGAGCACAACTAAAATGGCCAAACTGCATATCTCTGGAACCATATACAGTTATGTTCGTGTTTTCTGAAAAATAAAGCTCCAAGATCGATTCATGTAATATGAAAAACTAAATTTTGATTTTGGCCAACATCATACTCATTTAGCTTGTTTACATCACAATCTTATTTGTAAGAATTTACACACACCTTGATTTGAAATTACAGATTGACCAACTTCCAAGATTGAAGGGTGTTTTTTCATCGTGTCTGACACTTTCTTACTCAACTGCTCATCAGTCTCACTTGGCTCATAAACGCTGTCATCAGTGGTATCTATTAAAAAGAAAAGATAAGCAAACAGATCCAGTTGAAAAGATGACATGTGCAGAAGGCATAAATGCAGGGTGGCTATACAGATTACTTTAAGTTTACATTCAATCACAATTGATCAAAAACATATTTTGTGCATGTATGCCTATAGAGAGAGGGTATGCAATACAACGTCACTCATGAAACTCATACGAGTCCGAGTCCTTGGTGTCCGAGTCCAAGTCTGAGTCCGAGTCCTTATGTATCAAATTCAAGCCCTGGGGTTTTCACCAATACTTTATCAACGTAGGTCTATACTTAACCAGAATTTTAGTTCTATATTATATTCTTGTAAGTACATAATTTGCTAGTCATACCTAGCATGCCAGGTATTGTTTTGGGGCTGTGCAATAATTATGCAGAGCCCGGAGAGGGGTGAAATTACAAAAAGTGCTTATCCCCTCTTGGCCTGCCAAAAATCGCTTGCCCCACCCACCCCCCCGGCCTGCCAAAAATCTTTGCACCCCCTTTGCACATGCCATTTTGGGGGTCCCAATTTACAAACCTTAAGGGCTGGGGTATGAACGTTTGGACAATATTTTATAGTGGGACATTAGAGCACATCAGACCTATCGAATTGCATTCTGAATACGCTATGTAATACACATTTTATGGCAAATCATTAAAAATTGATATTTTTGATATTTAAAACAGTACTCAAAGTAAACTTTATAAATCTGATGATTTATATTTGAAGTGTATGTAGGTGGGATGAAAAGCCGACGTTCAATTGAAAATTTTGACCTTGCGTATTGAAGCTATTGATTTTTTTTCCCCAAAACACCAAAAAAAATTAGGTCCTTTTGGGAAAAAAATCCATATCTTCAATATGAAATGTCAAAATTTTCAATTGATCGTCGGCTTTTCCTCCCAGCTACGTACACTTTAAGAATATATCATTAAATTTATCAAATTCACTTCGAGGACTGTTATATTTCAAAAATGTGAAAAATATCAAATTTTATTAATTTGCCATCAAATTTGTATTATATCGTGATTTTCATAAAATGAAAATTATTTGATATCAGAAAGACATTCTTCGTATTCAGAATGCAATTCAAATCTGATGTGCTCTCATGTCCCACTAAAAAATACTGTCGAAACGCTCTAAACGCTCATTCCAGTTCCCTTAAGGGTTCCAAAATGAGCGTTCATTGCGTTTCGACAGTATTTTTGTGGGACATGAGCACCTCAGACCTATCGAATTGCATTCTGAATACGAAGCATGTCTTTCTGATATCAAATAATTTTCATTTTTGAAAATCACAATATAATACAAATTTTATGACAAATTATAAAATTTGATATTTTTCAAATTTATGATATATAACAGTCCTCGAAGTAAATTATATAAATCTAATGATATATTCTTAAAGTGTATGTAGCAGGGAGGAAAAGCCGATGGTCAATTGAAAATTTTGACCTTTCATATTGAAGATATGGATTTTTTTCCCAAAAAGACCTAATTTTTTTTGGTGTTATGGGAAAAAAATCCATATCTTTAATACGAAAGGTCAAAATTTTCAATTGATCGTCGGCTTTTCATCCCACCTACATACACTTTAAGTATAAATCATCAGATTTATAAAGTTTACTTCAAGTACTGTTAAATATCAAAAATATCAATTTTAATGATTTGCCATAAAATGTGTATTAAATTGCGAATTTCAAAAATCAAAATTATTTGATATCAGAATGACATTCTTCGTATTCAGAATGCAATTGATATGTCTGATGTGCTGTCATGTCCCAAAATAAATACTGTCCAAACGTTCATACCCCAGCCCTTAAATCAGGCATGAGAATCTTCCTGCTTTTTTGAGGTCCAAATTTCTGTTTTTGGCCTTTTTACGTACTTCAGGCTTTTTCAAACTTTTCAGGTGATGTGATCATTGATAGAGCATAAGAAGTTTACAATGATCGAAAATAAAAGACCTAAAAAGACCCTATTTTGCCGGACTCGAGGAGGACTCAAAGCCGCGTCCCCGAGTCCTTGGGGTCCGAGTCCGAGTCCTTAGCTTCCGAGTCCGAGTCCTTGAAAAAGGACTCGAGTCCGAGTCCCGAGTCCTCCAACACTGATATTCAAACAAAGAACTAGCTAACCTTCAGATCCATTCAAAGACCAGTATCAATAACTATTTTTCTGTATAGGGAACAAAATTGTTTTGAGCAAATGAGTTACAATATGGATCTGATTTGAAAGCTTATTTATGCAATTTTCTATGATGAGCAGGTGAACAAGATTTATTTAAAGGGGCATTTCGTGATCCACAGCCTCATCCCCCCACTTTTCTCAAAAAAGGTTGAGATTTTTTTATCACTGGAAACCTCTGGCTACACAATGTTTATGTACAAAATATTTCTTGCAGATTAATTCGTTTTGCAAAGATATCGTGAAATTTGAATTTCGTTCTGGTGATCCAGAACGAAATTACAACGTATTGTCTATGGAGCATTTTGAAATTTTGGGAATAGGCTTTTTTCGTGGATATGTACTGAAAAATATCATAAAAAGAGGATGCTAGGATCACGAAATCCTCCTTTAAATATTGTAATCAAGATTATAAATACCTTTCTTTTTAATTTCTTTCACTTTCACCCCACAATGTTGCAAGAATTCCTTTGGAGTTGTTGGAATATTAAGTTTTTCCATTTCCTTTTTGTGTTCTGTGCAGAAAGCTGATCCACTTGCTGGTTGATTTGTACAAGTATCAGGCAGTTTAATAAGCGGCAAAGAGCTGACAGAGTTCTGTAAAGTATCAATTGTTTGAAGTAAAAATCAATTTAAGTTAAGCAGAAGACCAAAACTAAAAAAATGCAGTATATGGGCATGATGGACCTATACAATATTCATCAATATTTATATATTTCAGTCAATTATATACATTTTGGAATTAAGATTTCACACCACCAAATAGTATATATGGTTGTGCGCCCTTGAATTTCACTTCTCAGAAAAACCCATTGATAAACCCATTGATTCTGAATTTAAGCATTAAAATGAGCATAAATTTGCATAATTTTAGCCAAATTTAGATTGGTCATGATTAGTAATATTAATTCCTGCAAGTGTACCACAGATGGGAGAGATCGAATAACTTTTAATGATTTTAAGCAGCCTTTTCTTCACAGAAACACCGGCATGGTTTTGACTGAAAAATAGGAAATTCTCAGACATCGTAGACTTTGAGGGCCAGTCGTAAAAAATAATGACTGTCAACATATATTTTTTCCCAGCCAGAGAGATCAGGCAAGGGCTGATTTGAACCATCATAGCTGTCGCTTAAAACTGTGAAGGAAAAATGATGTTTTCTTAAGGCAAATTTAGCACATATCTCTATGGGACTCTGATTTGGTGGTGTGAGATCTGAATGGAGCTGTGTGTGTGAGTCTCAACTTTTGATTGAGCAAGTTAGGCCTGTGCCTAATTCGTGTTTGGATTCACCGAAGAAGTGCATTGACTGAATTTATGTAATAAAAGGCTAAAATTGAAGAGAACTGCAACATTTGCTACCAGTGCTAAGGTGAGTTTAGGACCCAAAATGTGTGTTTGAGTGAAAGATTCCATTTCGTAGAGTGACTTAGGCCCATGCAATGTAATCGTAATATTTTGTAAGCTTACATCATCAATGGCATTGCAATGACTCAGTGCCAGATAGAGAAGACATTGCAGTATGGTGCTAAGGTACTGGTCGGAACTCATGAAATAGGCGCCTCGATCAGGTAAGCTAACGGTTTGTGTGTTGGTGGGGGGGGGGGGTAGGCTAAGCTTATGATTCCACTACTGGAAACCCAGGTAATGTTGACAATCATGATGGTATGCAATGACTCAGTGCCACATGTAGAAGACATCAGTATTTGGTGGCACGTGGGCTATGGCACTGGTTGGAGCTCATAAAATGTGACCATGGATCAGGTAAGCTTATGGGGGGGGTAGACTTAAGATTTCACTAATAGGCCATATAATTCAACACTTAAAATTCAGACATTGTGGTCATGTTCTTCTTTGTTTTTGTGTGTCTGCCTGGTTACTTGTCCCTCTTGACTGTAAATTGCTGAAAGCCTAAGTCTTGGTGAATTTTTAACATGGTAATCACAATGCTTATCTTCAGTAGATAGCAGATGTCACACAATGATTCTGCTTGAAAAAAATTAACCAGCTCCTTGCTCAAATTATGCTAAAAATAAGTTAATTAGATTAAAATAGTCTGAAATTAAGGATAATCAGAAACATGTTGCATCATTCATGGAGCTGTGTGTGTGAGTCTCAACTTTTGATTGAGCAAGTTAGCCCTGTGCCTAATTCGTGTTTGGATTCACCAAAGAAGTGCATTGACTGAATTTATGTAATAAAAGGCTAAAATTGAAGAGAATTAACTGCAACATTTGCTACTAATATACCAGTGCTAAGGTGAGTTTAGGACCCAAAATGTGTGTTTGAGTGAAAGATTCCATTTCGTAGAGTAGGCCCATGCAATGTAATCATAATATTTTGTAAGCTTACATCATCAATGGCATGCAATGACTCAGTGCCAGATAGAGAAGACATTGCAGTATGGTGCTAGGGTACTGGTCGGAACTCATGAAATAGGCGCCTGGATCAGGTAAACTTACGGTTTGTGTGTTGGTCGGGGGGGTAGGCTAAGCTTATGATTCCACTACTGGTAACCCAGGTAATGTTTACAATCATGATGGTATGCAATGACTCAGTGCCAGATGTAGGCCTAGAAGACATCAGTATATAGTGGCACGTGGGCTAGGGCACTGGTTGGAGCTAATAAAATGTGTCCATGGATCAGGTAAGCTTATGGGGGGGGGGGGGGTAGACTTAAGATTTCACTAATAGGCCATATAATTCAACACTTATAATTCAGACATTTTGGTCATGTTCTTCTTTGTTTTTGTGTGTCTGCCTGGTTACTTGTTCCTCTTGACTGTAAATTGCTGAAAGCCTAAGTCTTGGTGAATTTTTAACATGGTAATCACAATGTTATCTTCAGTAGATAGCAGATGTCACAGACACAATGATTCTGCTTGAAAAAAAAATTAACCAGCTTCTGGCTCAAATTATGCTAAAAATAAGTTAATTAGATTAAAATAGTCTGAAATTAAGGATAATCAGAAACATGCTGCATCATTCAGATTTTACACCACCAAATAGTATATATGGTTGTGCGCCTTCACTTCTCAGAAAAACCCATTGAGTCGCTCCTATGAAGAAAAAACGATGTTTTCTTAAGGCAAATTTAGCACATATCTCTATGGGACTCTGATTTGGTGGTGTGAGATCTTAAGGCTGCAACTGTGACAAATGTGGAAATGAGAACAGAAGACTGAACTTAGATATTCAATCAAATAATAATGACATCAGAAATTATCCAAATAGAAAACAATACTAACAGTTGTTTGACATAATCACTATGTTTGAACTGTCAAGTTTACAATTAGGAATAGGATTAGAGTGAATGAAATATCATTTATACAATATTTGTTGCCATAGCTTGATGACATATAATAGAGCCTATAGGCCTTGCAAGTTGCCAGTCGTACAGTTTCTTTTAAGAATATTGTACACAGTGACTGACGGATAGCGAGAAAAAACTGTTCAAGTCAAAAGTTGTTATATCTGAGTTGATAACGATGCTGTCATTAACATGATGCCCTGCGCTATTTTTCTATTGGATAGTTTTCCAAGTGTACATGTACCAAAATAATTATTCACTTTGATAAAATTGTGTTGAATTGGATGTGTATTAATTGACTTCATTCCACCATTTTTTTAACTGTCGGATGAAATTGGGTGATTATCCACTGACTGTTCACACACAAAATCAGCTTTCATTTGATAGGTACAAACATTCAAAAATATGCTTCATGATTTAAAGGCAATATATTAACCCTAAAATAAAAATTCATTTCATTCAGTTTTGTGAATGATGATCTGCAGTAAAATCAGGTATATATCAAAAAATTATTGTGTATTGTGAGATGACCCTGGGAGATGAACCAAATCCTATGTATGTGCTTGTTTATTACCGTGCAGCTAGTGTGATGTATACTTACAGTAGTTCGCATTGAGCACACATTGAATGTTATTTTCCATATTCCATCAACAACATGAAGATACCGGCAGCCTAAACAAAATATAATAAAATATAATACTAATAAAATTATCATAACTGCATACTTGTCTTGCAACATATTCACTGTATACATTTTGCAATAGTTACTAGTATATTCAACTGGTTTGTGACAGCAAACGGCATATAGATAACCTTTTAAATATTGTGTACAATGCAAGAGGTGCAGCAGTCATGAAACAGTTAACAGGTCTATGAAAAGAGTAGCTATTGATAAAAAAATTATAGGCCAAAAAGTCTGCTTTCTGCCATTTAATCCAGAACAGAATCAAAAGAATACTGGAGGAAAACCCACACAGAGAGCAGGCGAGCGCTTCAGGTTGGTCTGAACCCTGGATTCATGGAAACTTTCGGGCCTCATAACTACTAAATTGTTGGTGTAAAGTTTATAAAAGTAAGTTCATCTGTGAGGTCAACTTTGAGCCAAAATGCCATTTTTGGCCCCAAATCCCAAAAAAATAACGGTTTTTGGCCCACTTCTTTTTCGTGCAACGTAACAAAAAAATTCTTGGGCCCAATTTTTTTTTTTTATTAATTTTTAAAAACTAGATAAAAAATCTAGGAGAGGTTTTTTTTAGTTTTTTTTAATTTTGACCAACTTCCCCAAAAATATTTGAAATTTGGGCGAAAATCTGGTTTTTTAAACCATTTTTGGCAAGCACCCATAAAGCGATAAACCTCCATGCTGAAGCTGGCCCTTGATCTAATGGTTGGAATTTGGGCAGGAAGAAAATTCCATAATTGGGCTGTAGATGGGAGAAATGATCTTTCACAGCTGACAAGGTTTGATTTTGGAACTTCCAACGCTAGGTTATAGGATTTCACAGACTGTTGCAACCTGGAGTCATGGACATGGATGTCAGGCATCAGCTAACATAATAACTTAGGGGCATCCTTGTAGAAATAGGATAGAAGATTAAGGTGGCTGCTCCAACTGAACTGCAGTGGCTCAATGGCTGAATACGACGATCTTCATAATCAGTCATTGGCAGATCAATGACACTCAAATATGCAAGCAAAAATTAATTAGTTCAAGGTTAAGCCACATAGATGTTCTTAGATGCGCAAATATAGACCACTTAACTTTTCTGAAATTATTATAGGTCATTATAATGTCAAATTAACCAATGGTCCACAGGTGACCCTCTCAGATTTTGATGACTCTTGCTCATTCCCATTGAAAACACACAGCAAATGTTAAACTTGGCAGTGGCACTTTAAGATTTTGGGTATTAGAGTGCAAAGTGTTTGGTATTTTCAATGGGAATGAAGCAAGTCCTGCCTAACCGCGATGGAGTTGAGAACCAAAGCTACATAGTTAGCTCTAATATACATGTTTATATCTGGTGTGACTTTCAATTCCATTATCGGGGTGGAACATGAAGGTGCATTTGTCATCCCTATTCATATACACATCAGTAAGCCCGTTTACAAGCAAAAGTAAGGTCAAAGTCCAAAATTTGAACGGGCCAATCGCGAAACAACAGAGCATAATTTTATTTGTATGTATGTGTTAATTTTTGGAACAATTCATTACTCGGATGAAGTTTCATAGAAATCTAAGAGGATCAATTGGAAACTTTTCTTAAAAATGGTTGATTTTACACAGAATGACCCTATAGCATTAGGGGTGGTGCAATAATTATGTGTACCCCCGGGGTGGTGAATTATAGGGGGGGCAAAGATTTTTTGGCACGGCCAAATGGGGGGGCAAGAGATTTTTGGCAGACCATTTTGAGAATTCACCACCCGGGGGTAAACATAATTATTGCACCACCCCTTAGTTTTCTTTACTGTCTATGCCTATAGTAACCTGTCTATGCCTATAGTAACCTGTATTGTGTGCCTTAATTTTGTTTGTTGATTTATTTGATCGTTATGCTTCTAATTTTGATATTTTCACAATTAATGATAAGAAGATAGGATAAACCACTTCTATTTAATTTTATGTTCCTTGCATTCATGTAGAATATAATAAAACTAAAATCTCAATTTTTGTCTCTGTTGACATAGCCTGATTTACTAATATGTTGGGTTAGAAATTATTCCTACCTTTGTAAATATTAAAAGCATACTTAGTTGAACATATATCCAAATAAATCTTCAGTGATCGGCCTCTCGTATATGTTATGCTGTTAGTATATTAGAAGTAACGGGTATGTGCCTACCAGCATCACGAAGTAGGTGCTTATCAGTATAAAAAAGGTCATTGGGTACAAAAAAAATCAAATCGGGCAGTGAAAAAACTTGCATACCATAATAAATTGACCATGTACTTCCATTTGTTATTTATAAGCAAATATGATTTGTTTGTTACAGGTATAATTCAACCAGGATTAAACACACAAAAAAGTGAACAAAAATTGACAATTTACCTTTTGCTTCACAATATGCAGTGCATTCATGTGCATATATTGCTTTTTGCCTTTCCTTGTTGATGAATTCAAAAGCTTCTTCCAAGCTGTTGCTCTTAAATTTGAAATTCGCCTTGCCAAGTCTCCTCAATTCTTCTTCAACCTCCCCATTAAAGTACAAACTGCTGACTAGCTTTCTGTCAATCCCTGTCAACACAACATATAATATGCTAAATATGGCAATCAAAATACACATGCTCACTTCAAAAAGTTACCCTTGTGATAAACCGTAAAGATTTGTCTAATGGCGCACTTGGACTCCTTTTCCTTGTGGTAAATTTCATGTGCAAATAGAAAACTCCTCAAATCCTACAAAATCCCAACATATTAAGAAAAATGCCCTTATTTGCTCGAGCAATTTATACAGGGCATCCCAATAAAAACAGAACGCTCATTGCGCTCTCTTTTTTCTCCTATTTCTGAAAAATTGATCAAATGTATTTTGGTATGTAAAGAAACCTTTATAAATCGTTAGCTTTAATAAACCAAAACAATTATTTTAATCGGCTCACAATTTTTGAAGATATGCCCTCTTTAAGAAATGTACCCGTTTTATACTTTGTCCACAGATGAGGTTTGGCTACTACATCAAAGATTAAAATGAAACACACGGTTAAAGATATGGATAGATAAAAGCATTAGGATTTGGGACACATTCACTATGACAAGGATGACCAGCTAGCCTCCAACATCTTCGCAACCGTATTACTATTATGATTCGCAAGTATACGGCGCTCAAAGAGTACGCGATGCAATTGATGCAATGAGGACTAGGTCTGAAACCTGTATTCGTCAAGGAGGCAACCAGATACCGGGCTAAGCAGCACAGTAAACCCACTTCAGAAGAACCAAGGACATACCAAACAGCCCTTTTCAGACTTTTTTTTAAAAAACAAAAAGAGTAAATGACAGGTTGTAAATATAAAAAAAAAAAGCAAGAAAAAACAAAATAAGAAAGTTAGAAACATAATAAAACAAATAGGCATAAATAACCAAGAAAAAAATTAAATGCAAGTATGGCAAGATAAGTCCCATCCTATACATGTACATCCATTTTGCCCATAAGTTAAAGACACTTAACACAATCCATAGCCCATAAGCCCACCGGTAAAGCACATTCCCTAATAAAGTTAGTTATTTTATAAAGGGGTGCTTGATATGCATGGTACATGTACTCCTTTTCAATCTTTGAATAGCCAAACCTCCTCCGTGGACAGAGTGAAAAACTGGTACATTTCTTCAAAAGAGCATATATCTTCAAAAGTTGTGAGACGTTTGAAATATTTCTTTTGGTTCATTAAAGCTAAAGAAAAAAGGTTTCTTTACATGTACATACCAAAATATATTTGATTACCTTTTCAGAAATAGGAGAAAAAGAGGGCGCAATGAGGGTTCTTTTTTTATTGGGACACACTGCATATTGAGATTTAAGTTGTAATCTTATTTGATTGAATATTGATACCTATTGTGAGATTGAAATTGAATAAAAATTTAATGTAAATATTAAATTATTGGTGGGGTCCATGAGCATTGTCCCTGTGGGAGTGTCCCCGGAAACGCCTGAATTTTAAGGTTTACAATTCAAGGAAACTGATATTTTGTGGTTTTTGTTTTGTTTTTCTTTGTTTTGTTTTTGCTTACTTCGATAATTAGGGCCTAGAGTTATTTGCAGCCGTATCAGTACACCTGTGGACTTGACAGGCAAGCAGGGGTCAAGGGAGAAGAGAAGAGAAAGAGGAGAAAAGGAGAAAAAGTTAAATCACTTGTAATTGAGTAGGTCTATGTCTAAATAAACCGCACTGTCGGGTCAATCAAAGTATGCCCTATTTTAATATATAGGCCTGTGGTTATTTTAGGCATTGCTTGCAGGCGGGTCCACCGCCCAAAAGCATGTGAAAATTACTGTGAGCCCGTCGATATGCAGGGCCCGTCATATTTTGTCATCAAACATCGATTCGTGCATGCTTTAGTTGCGAATCTGGGGCCTATAAAGTGTCAGTGTAACATTTAAAATTGTGCAAATTGAGTTCGGGCCCTTTTTTGTTATAAAAAGCAATGATATATATAATGTAAAAATGATGCACAAAAATGATGGGACAACTAAAAAAGTCAATAGGTGTGTAACTTAGTATTCAAAAAGGAATTAGATTATTAATTTGGGTATTTGGCACTCTGTTTACGTATTGAATTGGGATGTGAACCCTCAACGTTCTAGGGATATAGGCCACACTGACCGCCAGTACACCGCAGTAATGACTGTTTCAAATTAATGCACAGACTTAATTTCCCCACCTAATGGGTATATACCTTGTTTTTCATCTCCTCCAGCAAAGGCTTCAGTGTAACTATCTGCAAATCCCTCAAAGGTTGTCCAACAATGGAGACTGCAAAGGCAAAAACAGCAAAATGTAATAATAAGTATTATACAATGTGTGTTTGAAATATGCATGCTTTTTTTGGTGTAGTATACAATAAATAGTTGACCATTTGGTGTTTGATCACACAAAGTAATAAAAACGGCAATAATTTACAGGTCCTACCTGCTTAGGGTTAGTTTGACAAATTTTCAACATCCTAGCTCTAAGGTCATTTTTTGAAGTCAATTTATGTGGATGTTTGCAACTTTTATGAGTGCCCCCTCCCAACCCAAAGTTATACATACTATCAATAAACATTTGTATACTCATGATGATGGCTTACTAAATGGTGTGTGTGTGTCTACTTACTGTAGGGAGCAGTAGTGGTCAAACACTCTCCTGCTGAAAACAACACCATCAGTTGCCTCAATGATAGGCTGTTTCTCTTCATACATTTGAAATGCACCCTTGAAGCCATGCTGCGTCAAATTATAGTTTCTTCTGCATTTTGCACATCTCAGGGTTATCTTCCTCTTATCGGAAACACCTCCAACATCAACATATCTAATAGCTATAGCCTGGTTGTGTTTTGAGAGCATATAGGGATCACCAGTGTCAGAGTTGACACAACCAAACTGGCAATATCCAAGTGGTGGAGCAAGTATGGAATGCCTGGCCGGGTCTTTGTATGGCGGTATGTCTAATCTAACCAGTTGGTCGAAAATTGCATCTCCATCCAAGGCTGCCACACTCTCCGAAATGTTCTGCAGGAATTCCGTCTTTCTCTCCGTCACTGGAATACTTCCTGGAATCTAGATTGTAAATAGAAAACATTTTTACATACACATACAGAAGTGTTCTTTATATTTTTGTAAATTATAATCAAACATTTTTGGGTGGGTCGCTATTAGCAACAGTAAAATCTAATTTAATGCTGGTGGTAATTGTTTTTAGTGAGATGATCAATTTCATCATGATGTTTGAAGATGGAAACATTGAAGACATAAGACGTACATTGACTGATCGTTAATGGTAACAGGTTGCTGGCCGATTTACAGTAAAGGGTGTAACTTTGGATTTTGAACATTTTGATCGGTAGTGGTCTAAAAAGGCTATAAAATACATGATTTTTGGCCACACAAGTCATCTAGTTAGCAGCTACCTTGGGCAGCATAATCATCTTTACTGCATTCAGTTATGGCAAGCTAAAGTGTCTTTGATGTATTATGGCCTTTTTGATGTATTAAAAACAGTAAAACTTTTAAGAAGCCCTGTGTTTTTTCTTCATTTAGTTCATGGATAATTTTTCTTATGCTGAAAGTGTAGTCATATGTTCAGTATAAACTGCCACATAAGTTTTAATTGTGACATGCCATCTATTTTTGAGAAACTGACTTTGATATTTGTCGTTTTGGAGGCTTCATTTTCTGTTAACAATTGTTAACAAACTTTGTGGGTATAGCTTAGGTTCATAATTCATTGTTATTTCTTCACTTCTTATTGGTTTATAACAGTGGATAACTGAACTTGAAATGGGGAACAAAAAGTAGCCAATTCCTGGTGGCCAATAAGCAAACTTTTGAAATTTTTAGAAAAGCTCGACTTCATAGAGTCAATTTTCCGTTAACAAACTGTTCAGCCCGCTTGTGCAAACATAAATAAAAGGGCTCATCCAAAGGGCTTATCAAAATGTAGCAAAGTACATGTAGATCCTAAAGTCACTTGTCTTTAAACAGTGGAGATATACATCACCGTTTGAAAATGGGACCCAGTACAAATTTTCTGTTAACACTTGAAGCCTCCAAAACAACTGAAGTCTCTGAAACAACAATCCGATTAATTATCATCTTTGCACATTTGGTGTGTTTCATACTGATATCTGCATTGTAATTGTTACTTGATACATGTATGTGCAGAATGTCATAAATTTAATTAAGTGTTGATATTATAGTTAATGTTTGAAAAATGATGTATACCGCTTCACATGCAAGTTAACACCATATTTAACAAGTGGGTGAAAAATGGTGTTCATTTCAAAAATACTAGTTCAACAATGATGAGCATGAAGCCTCTGAAACAAAAAAAGCCACATTTCATGACTTGCTGTGATAATTTACTACATGTCACAACTGAAATTCAATGCTTAGAAGCAAAGCATGAAAATTGATAATTCTAATATAGTTGTTATCCTATTTTTTCATGTCAACTTGTACATGTGGTAGTTAGCCAAATATTTTACTTTTATGAATACGTGTGCTGTTAACTGAAGCCTCCGAAACAGTAATTGCTAGAATTACCAATTCTACAAAATAACTCCCAATTTCTGTGGAATTTGGCTGGGAGTAGTATTTGTACATGTACATGAAGTTAAATATCTTAGGAACCAAATTTAACTTAAAAACTATATATTCAAGGTTGTGAAATTTCCATTATAAATGACAGTAGATGTTAAGGTGGTACTGGTATTACACCCCTTGATAAATTTGTGACTATTTTTGCATTTTTCTCAAAAATTAATAAAACACTGGTAACAAAAGTTATGTACATTATATGGGCAAGGAATCCAGATACTACACTGGAATTTCAGTGACTCAAGGCAAGTAGTTATTGATTTATTGATCAAATATTGGTTTTCCCTCATTTTGACTGTAACTCCACAACTGTTGTCTGTGCTGAAATAAAATTTTCAGTGCAGTAGTTGCAGTCATTGCCCCTATAATATTATACATATGACAGTGTTCAAGCTATGACTTACATTAGGTTGCCAGAATGGTGGGAACTTTAAGTGAAAGATATCCTACTTAAAGCTAAAGGAACATTTTCTAGAGTGAAATTTGTGTAGAAACTGAATCTGACATAAACAATGCATAATGATCAACTTGAAAATTTTCCCATAGCACTGTACAGGCATACTTCTGCCAAGTCCTCAAATTTGAGCGAAAATTGGTCCCAAAAAAAATAAGTCCTTCAACATGGGGGATACTCCTTTTCTGTAGATCTAGCTTACTTATTTGTTATATCACCATTTAGCTATTGAAATACTGAGCAAAAAGACACTTTAAGCATCCCTATAACTCATACCATTGTGGAGATATGGCCTTTTCAAATCGAAAATGAGGCGAATATTGTATTTTTTCTAAATTAATTGACACCCGAACCCTAAAGTTTCTACCCCTGCTACAAAAATAAAGAAATATATGGATCCCATTCAATGCTTTTAATATCACAATTGTACCCTTGTTACACATTTAGCATAGAAAATTAGGCACTATTTGATAGTTTTCTTGTTCATACACTCACAGGAAATCTGCAAGTCAAAATTTTTGTCACCCCAAAATGGCCATTTTCGACAAAAATAAGACAAAAAAATGATTTTTTCGCAAAATATATTAAACATAGGGAGTTTTAAGTGCCAAAATCTAAAAAAGGTGATATTTTACCATTAAAACACATAAACATTCTAGAATTTTGATTCTTTTCACCCCTAAATACTTTTTTCACACATTTGGCCACCAAACGTAAGTCAAAGCTTGAATGCTGTCATATCTTACTTGTCACCAATTCGCTATAATTTTTGAGAAAAATGCAAACAATAGGCACAAAATTGACCAGGAATGTAGTACCACCTTAAAAACTTTTCAAAACTGCAATTAGTATTAAAATTAGAAAATGACCTTCTAGCACTGCGTTTAAATCCTATATAGTATGATAATCACAGATTAAAAGGATAGGGGAAAAGCCGTGTTCGTGGAAAAATGACATGCCTTTTGAGGATTTTGATACAAAACACTGATTTAACCAATACATGTATGTGCGGAATTTTGGTTTTAGTTATTTTCATTACAGTAATATAAAATTGGATATTTTGCTTCTTGAGATGCAACTATCCAAAATTATTTTACAAAACCTTATTCACTTAATATAGAAGCAAATCGTTCTACCTCAGGTGATCAGTAAAAAGAATAGTTTCTAATACCTACTTCCATGTATTTTGTGACCCTACGGGATTAAAAAGAAAATGTCAATGTTGACAACTTTGCACGTAACCTTGAAATTTGTAATCAATAATCAGCACCAAATATTCATCTAAAAAAAACTCTCAGCAAAAAAAAAAAACCCTTTTCAGTGCACACCACTGGTTGTATTGTCTGCTGCATTAAAATAGAGGTGCATGTGCTACCTCGTAGTACTTACTACTGCATGTATCAAAGGCAGTACTTTTGAATCTATACTTTTGTATGGCAGCCCATCAAACATGTGCTGATTTATATTCATAAGATATTATCTAGCACAACACTAATGATGATGATGATGAGCAGTATGACTTTCAAAGGCTCAAACACTGGACCTGTTGCTATTTGGAACTAAGAGCAGCTGCGGAGAAAGCAGCTGTCATCCCTCTTACCATCAAAATGTCAGGTTACTCAACATAACATATATTGACATGGTTATCTCAAAAATTTAAAGAGGAAAAAAAAAGAAAAGAAAAACCCCGGAGAAAAACACCTTCTTTTGTCAACTCTTATGCTGAAGTCAATCGAACTGACCATTTTATTAATGCCACCATCTATGGTATCGACAACACAGCCTTTGTTGAAGCTTATGTACGAAGTTAATTGACAACCTAACTCCTTGGCATCCAATATATATGGCATATAGGATGCTGATCATCTAAATTATACATGTACATACTTTACAAAATATGTATGTGATCTACAGCACATGAAAAGGGGGACTTTGCAGTGAGGTGCTTTTCGAGATATAGATAATAAAAATACCTTTTAAAAGGAATAAGGCGAGCAAATGAGGAATTGTCAAGATAAATGTGTAGTAGTACTATGTTACTGTAATGTTAATTTGTCATTATTAGGAGAGGAGTGAAATGTTTATTGAAATAATTGAACTAGGAATGATGGTGTTGGAAGTTTATTGTTAAAGCCATATTATAAAATTTTCAAACAAAATAGATTAGCATTTCTTTGCCATAAAATGTTAGCTTTTACTGTCAGATATATCCCTTTTATTTTTGAGCCGAACAACTACGGCAAAGCAAAGAAAATTGGAATTTACTACCAGCGCACATGTCGCACCCATACGTACCACTCCTTCGGTCATGTTGTGGTACGACCCTTAGTTGTGTATATCACCGTCCTGCACGCCGTGTACGTACTGTGTGTTATGAACATCGTGTATGCGTTCGACGAATAATTCCATCGTAATAATAAAGCGCTGAATCAGCTTTTTATTCAAAATCTCGGATTTTGACAAAATTACAGCACCTAGAGTCTTGATTTTTGCAGGGTATACTGGTTTAATAAAGTACAATTTTATCGTGTAAAAAAAGAATTTTAAAAATTCAGTGAGGGCGTCTTCCTCATCAGCAAATGTTATAATATGGCTTAAAATACAAAGTGATGATCATCCTTTATTTGTGGTATTATTTAACATGAGCATCAATCCGGGGGGGGACGTGGGGGACATGTCCCCTCCACATTTTGGCATGGGGGACACAATACCAAATATCACCCCCCCAAAAAAAAAAAAACCCACACACACTCACACCCACACATGCGTTTCGGCAAATACTTCCCTGGTCTTAGTAGGCTTACTCTAAAAGTACACGCAATATTCGGTATTTTTGGCTAAAATCGTATGCAATAATATTGAAAATTTTCTCACACTCCGGGTACACTTAATCCTCTATACACTTTTAAATTCACCTTGATTGGGGACTTAAATAGTTTAACAAGCTTTGCGTGAACAACTGTCCCCGTAAACTTGACTGGTAAAAAACTTTCTACCCTGCTGATGTCTTATACCTGGTATGACCTTCCTGAAAAAAGTTCTTTAATATGCAAACAAAATCGGGACAGAATAATGCTCACTGGACAAAAAAAGTCCAAGCACGTCACTAAGTATGATGAACTGCAAACTGCTTCAATTGGGCCTTATATTGATCATTTTACACAATAATAGTGTAAAAAGTGTCCACCTACGCTTCTCGCCCAAAAATCTAGACAGGAAAAATAGAAGAACAGAAACTTGGACGCTTCCACTTAAAAAATGAAAGGCTTGATCAATTTGCAAATGATGGTCATTTTAAAGCTGCAAAATGTTCGAATTAAAAGCAGAAAAATAGTTTGTGGAGGGTCGGTCAGTTCTTTTTAGACCTAATGCTTCCCTAATGAATTAACTGGATAGGCTTTGAACATCTACAGTACATGTACATTGTACAAATGTGCAGCCATAATAATTCTAAACTGATAACAATTTGAAAGATTGATAATAATGCTTCAAAAAGCATTTACAGTACTTACCTCACGATAGCTCTCAAGCACGCTATCTATGGTATCACTGCCATATTTTATTCTCAGGCATGTTTTCTGTTTGTCAGTACTGAATCCAACAAATGATGCCACTTTATTGATTTCATCAAAGCACTCCTTCACTTTCATCAGAGCATCGACTGACAGACCAGTATGATCAAATCTTCTTCTTTTAGACATACTGAGAAAGAAAGAAAGAAAATAAAAAACACTGATGCAAATTAATGAAGAAATCAACTTCTGGAATTGATGCTGGAATTGTTACCTACCCACGTCGGTATCCTGCTAGGATGCTGAATGACCTGGATTTTGCTGAGGATATTGCCCTGTTGGAATCTTCTATAGCCCGGGCCCAGTCACAACTTACTAGGACTGCAACAGCAACAGCAGATCTAGGCCTTGTCATCAGCGCCATTAAGACAGAATATATGACTGCAAACTGTAACACTCAGCCAGCACTTGAAGTCTATGGTAGTACCATCAACCATGTCACAGACTTCAAGTACTTGGGTTCCAAGAGGGGCTCTAGTGTTGGGGACCTAAAAAGAAGAAAAGCACTAGCCTGGGCCGCTTTCTGGAAACTGGAACGCGGGCTGGAACGCCTTTGGAGAAGCCCATCCCTGCCAATCGAAACAAAAATCAAGCTGTTTGAAACAACTTGTGTCACTATCCTTCTGTACGGGTGTGAGTCATGGGTAATCACCAAGGACATGGAAAACAAGATCAATGCCTTTGCAACATCTTGCTACAGAGTCATGTTAAACATCAAGCGTGTGGATCGGATCCCAAATGAAACCATCTACAATCTGACCAACACCACTCCATTGGTTGCCAGAGTCAAGATTCATCAATTCAAATTTCTCGGTCATATACTGCGTCTTGAAGATGACGAGCCTGTGAAAGAATATGCCCTCTATGTTCCACCACATGGGAAGAGGAAACCGGGACGGCCGCGGACACTGTACTTACAGTATGTACAGCACCTCCTGGGAGATACTGAAGGGATGCTGCAGCCAAACAAAATAATTGTTTCGATTGCCCAAGATCGCCAACAGTTGGAGAAAGCTTGTAGTCGCCTGCTCCGCAGCCGACTGATGATGATGATGATGATGATGCAAATGTTTTGGGGCAATTAATGCGGGGGGATTATGATCATGCCATATATGGGTATAATCAGAAATAATGGCACCAAAGTGTGACAAAAGTGTCAAAATTACAAGCAGTGTTCAGAGATGTAATTGTTGTCTTATTGTAAGCAAAACATATCTAAATTCAAGAAAAAATTTAAAAAAAATTACTTCAGTAATATTACTTAATATATTTTTTCAACTGGTTTATTGGCAAAAGTAACTAGTCCAAAATCTTCAGAAACATAACACAATATTCCTTGTTATACTTTGACAAAATTATGCAAATCTTTGAGTTTTAATTTATAATTACTGAGACACTAAACCAAAAATAGTCATGTAGAATTTTTTACATGGAAACAAAGTTTTGGGAAAAAAATTAAAATTTTCATTTAAACACCAAATAATTTGAGGAAATCAGGAACAAAAGTTTTTATTTGTCAAAAGAAACGTCTTAGAGATTATTTTCTGTTTAAGTTTATATCATGCAATATGATGTGCAAAAACTGTGTTGAAGTTTTTAGCATCACATTGTTCTTCAAATTGATATGAGTATCCATCAAAGTAGTGCTATTGTGTAACACTCCTGACACTATATAGTACCTGTATGGCCTGAAATATTTTATAAACTATATTTTCTAAAACAGTCTTTGTAATTTTTTGTTGACAACATCTATGGCCCTTTCAAAAAAGGCACAGAATTTAGGTGATTTACGTTCATTTTTGTTTTTCGAGCCCAGCTTGCATGTTTTTGTAACACTCCTGACACTTTGCTACAGTAACTGTAGGCCTATAGCCTCAAATATATAAATTTGCAAATCACATTGTCTAAAGTGGTTTTTGTAATATTTTGGTGACACTATCTATGGTTATCTCAAAAAGGGGCATAAAAATGAATTACATTTAGTTCAATTTTATTGTTGAGCCTATATTACTTACAATTGATTGTCAGGAGTGTAACATTTTGGTCAAGCTGTACATATTTCTTGAATATGAAGGTCTTTACATCATGATTGCAGCAGTTTGGCTTCAGGAATATATTTTCAGGGCTAAAAGAACACCAACAGACTGGTAATTTCTTCAGAAATTCGAATTATTGCCAACTTTAATTCTGTGTAACACTCCTGACATTGACTAATTTAGATAGCTGTAGCAAACATGTTCAAGCAATGGCAAATATTTTTCTTGTTTTTGAGTTCCTATCCCAATGCACTAATAAAATAAAAAGTAATGTATGCATATTGCCAACTTGGTGTATGAAAAAAATCAAGTCGAATTCTGATGTAACACTCCTGACGATACAGAATTTCTCTTTTCAATCCACTCTAAAAAGGAAACGGTTTTGATATCATGCAAGTTTTATTTTTTCTAAGTTTGGCCCAAATGTTGCTTTTACTTTAAACAGACTGAAATAGATTATTACTGTCATCATAACCTTACAATGCTACACAATCTGGCGAGAAGTGATTTTTGGAACATATTTTATTTTTCGCGTTATTTTTTCCAAGTTTGGCCCAAATGTTGCTTTTACTTTAAACAGAGTGAAATAGATTATTACTGTCATCATAACCTTACAATGCTACACAATCTGGCGAGAAGTGATTTTTGGAACATATTTTATTTTTCGCACCATGTATTCTTCACATGTTCCTAAGTAGACTATTAAGCGACTAATATGAAAGAATTTGGTACTTAATAATAGCAGACACTTCACAAAATGCCATGAAAAGCCATGCAACACTTTGCAACTTGTATATTTCTTACAGTGCATGATTAAAAAACAAGTACCTCTTTTCTTGTCACGCTAAAGGGTCAGTCCATGCCAAAGCAGACTGAGTGTACACCCACCCTCTTGGATTTTGCTCTCCTTTGGCTCAGGGGTACCTTTCATTGATCCCTAGGTGAGGTCACAAGAAAAGATTTCAAATTCCATTTCGTTTGCGAATGGCAGGCCGTCAAACTTTGGCGATCTTGACCAAATTTGGGAATTTAAGTGGACTAAATGACAAAGTGCTCTCTTTGATGGGCATTTTCTTCTTAATTGAATCAGTTGTGACCCTCTTGTTGAATGTGGTCACTCACTGACTGTGTCTGAAATGCCTAATGCCAAAAAATATTGATTTTTGAATTTCGTTGGGATATCAGGGGGGGGTCAAAATCAGCACTTCGTGCTGTTCAATCAAATTATATTTGATTTTAAAGGACCCATGATAATGTCACAGTGCACTTATAGGTCCTAATTATGTTCAGAATGGATTAACCATGTACCAATGTCTATGAGAAATTCAAAAAAAGAGAAATTTCTAGACCCCCTACAGAATTGTAGGGCCCCCTAGAGTGGTTCAGCCACAAATGGCGCTTAAAATCAGCAAATTTTGACCCCTAATAACTTTAGGTGTACACCAGATATGAGTTTCTAGTCTTTTGCATCTGAAAGAATGCAGTGTAACGTTACTAGGAACAGAAGATTTGTTTGGTGTTTTTTGTGTTTTGATACTAAGTTGACGCTTTCAAAAATGCCAATTTTTGACTAACATACAGGTTAGGGGTACAAAATGCCAATTTTAATATGGCCTTTTTTCTATTTTTGATCACTAATTATATTCAGAATGGATTAACCATGTGCCAATGTCTATGAGCAATCCAAAAGAAGATAAATTTCTAGACCACCTACATAATTTTAGGCCCCCCTAAAGTGGTTCAGCCACAAATGGCGCTTAAAATCAGCAAATGTTGACCCCTAATAACTTTAGGTGTACACCAGATATGAGTTTCTAGTCTTTTGCATCTGAAAGAATGCAGTCTAACGTTACTAGGAACATAAGATTTGTTTTCTATTTTTTGTGTTTTGATACTAAGTTGACGCTTTCAAAAATGCCAATTTTTGACTAACATACAGGTTATGGGTACAAAATGCCAATTTTAATATGGCCTTTTTTTCTATTTTTGATCACTAATTATATTCAGAATGGATTAACCATGTGCCAATGTCTATGAGCAATACAAAAGAAGATAAATTTCTAGACCCCCTACATAATTTTAGGCCCCCTCAAGTGGTTCAGCCACAAATGGCGCTTAAAATCAGCAAATTTTGACCCCTAATAACTTCAGGTGTACACCAGATATGAATTTCTAGTCTTTTGCATCTGAAAGAATGTAGTCTAATGTTAATACTAGGAACATAAGATTTGTTTTGTATTTTTTGTGTTTTGATACTAAGTTGACGCTTTCAAAAATGCCAATTTTTGACCAACGTACAGGTTACGGGTACAAAATGCCAATTTTTAAATGCCTTTTTTTTCTATTTTTGACCATTCTATAGCAAATTGTTTTATTTACAATGTTATTTCAAGTTGCTCTTGAGTCAAATTATAAGAAAAAAATTATTTTCTAAATCTCTAAACAGATTTTCAAAGGGGTCAAAATGGTGCTTCCTGGCAACGATGCACTTGCAAATTACAGGTAATGGTACAAAATACCCATTTCACTAGTGCTAATGTTTCTACTTACGTAAAGAATAGATGTCAGAATAAATAAGAAAATTGCAATGCAACTGTAAAACAGAGAAAAAGAGCACACTGATATCATGGAAATGGGTACATCGATCATAACCTGTACTTTGCATGTGCATTGTTTCCAGGAAGTGCCTTTTGACCCCCTTAAAAATCCATACAGAGGATTTAAAGTAGTTATTTCTTATTATTTGACTCAAGAACAACTTGAAATATCAGGATAAAGACAATTTGCTATGAAATGATCAAAAATACTTTAAAAAGTCACACTAAAATTGGAATTTTGTACCCGTATCCTGTACGCTAGACACAAATGACTATTTTTGAAAGCATCAACTTAATGTCAAAACACAAAAATTACAAAACAAATCTTATGTTCCTAGTAACGTTAGACTGCATTCTTTCAGATGCAAAAGACTAGACATTCATATCTGGTGTACACCTAAAGTTATTAGGGGTAAAAATTTGCCGATTTTTAGGCGCCATTTGTAGCTTAACCACTTTAGTGGGAGTCTAAAATTCTGTAGGGGGTCTAGAAATTTCACTTCTTTTGTATGCTCATATACATTGGCACATGGTTAATCCATTCTGAATATAATTAGTGATCAAAAATAGAAAAAGGGCATATTAAAATTGGCATTTTGTCCCCAGTAACATGTAAGTTAGTCAAAATTGGCATTTTGAAAGCATCAACTTAGTATAAAAACACAAAAAATACAAAACAAATCTTATGTTCCTAGTAACGTTAGACTGCATTCTTTCAGATGCAAAAGACTAGAAATTCATATCTGGTGTACGACACCCAAAGTTATTAGGGGTCAAAATTTGCTTATTTTAAGCGCCATTTGTGGCTGAACCACTTCAGGGGGGCCTAAAATTCTGTAGGGGTCTAGAAATTTATCTTCTTTTGTATTGCTCATAGACATTGGCACATGCTTAATCCATTCTGAATATAATTAGGACCTATAAGTGCACTATGACATTATCATGGGTCCTTCAAAATCAAAAATAATTTGATTGAACAGTACAAAGTGCTGATTTTGACCCCCCTGAAATCCAAACGAAATTCAGAAATCTATCTTTTTGGCATTAGGCATTTCAGACACAACCAGTAAGTGACAACATTCACCAAGAGGGTCACAACTGATTCAATTAAGAAGAAAATGCCCCTCAAAGAGAGCACTTTGTCATTTGGACACCTTAAATTCCCAATTTTGGTCAAGGTCGCCAAACTTTGACGGCCCGTCATTCGCAAACGAAATGGAATTTGAATTTTTTTCTTGTGACCTCACCTAGGGATCCATGAAAAGTAACTTTGAGCCAAAGGAGAGCAAAATCCAAGAGGGTGGGTGTACACTCAGTCTGTTTTGGCACGGACTGACTCTAAAGTGTAACACTCCTGACCATATGGGGAAGAAAATTGGGTATATTATTTTTTACATGACAGCTATGACACTACAAATTGATGTGGTTAAAGAGAAATCATAACACACTTTTTAAAAGATGAATTTCTTTGCTGGTCTTTTTCATTTGCATAGCAGGCATCGAAAACCAAATGGTGCCATATTATTTTTGACTTTACCCATATATACAAAATAAAACACACCCCAACAATAACAAGGCAGTTCTCGAACCACGAGTCTCGCCTACTTTTGCGACTAACCTGCTTTTGCAATAATGCTTTTTGTAACACTTCAGTAAACTAGAATTCCTAGGGCACGTAGAGCAGCTAATTTAAATACCTTCTCTGTCTCTGGCCAGAGGGAATGGAATAAACTCCCTAAAGACATTAGGGAGTCTCTGGCCCATCAATTCCAGTTTTCAGAAAAAAAACTGAAAACCTTTTCAGTTAGCTTCTTTCTTGTTCCTTCTGTTTTTTGTTTTGTTTGTTTTGTTTTTCCATCCTCTCTCACCTTGTTCAGCGCTTTGATAAATTTTAAAGGCGCTATATAAATATCTTTATGTACACAAACAAACAAACGAAAACTGGCACACATATTTTGCTCTAAAAAATCACACAGTTTCCCTATACTTATGTACGGGTGGGTTTTCAGTGGAGACCATTGCTCCCAAAAGTGCCCAATTAGAGCAAATTTGGGTGCTTTTTGTGAACTATTGGTACACTGATAACAGCAAAGAGTAGGTATAGAGAAAGTCAGCATCCAAAAGTCTGTGTGGCACATCCCCGTACAAAATATTTCAAAGAACCACCCCATGGATTTGTACATGTGCTCATGCCTCATATATACTATATAGACCATGTTATACATGTAGTCTGCATGCATGGTCTACATTGTATGATGTGCTGTGTGACACTCTAGGACAAGATAACAAGAAGAAGACTATTTTAATATTCCAGTGAACATTAGTGATATTAAAATGTTAAAGCTTAAAAAAGCATCAGATTTATTCAAAAATCATAATTAACCTATTTTACCACCGGTTAAATATGATGCGGTTAATTAAACCGGTAAGATTGAGGTTAACCGCCTAAGAACACTGTTTTTAACATGTTTACGCAGTGTCGTAATGATCATTCCTGTTGAATTTGAGTGGACCAAATTTAAAATTTGAACTTTGACCCCTCAACTTTGACCTTTGGAGTCATAATTTTTTTTAATTTGTTTAGAATGTCGTCAGGATCATTCCTGTCGAATTTGAACTTGATTGGACCAAGTTTAAACACCAGAACGTAATTCAAATTTCATGATATTTTTGCTAAACGAATTAATCTACAAGAATTTTTTTGTACATAAACATTATGTAGCTTCCATTGGTATAAAAATCTCAACTTGTTTTGAGAAAAGTGGGGGATGATGCTGTGATCACGAAATGCCCTTTTAAAATATCCAAAGCTAACCCTAGTCCTAGGTCTAGCGCGCCTCCACTAATGCTGGGAAATAAACTCCCATATTACAAAAGCCATATATATGAAAAGCAATTGGTGTTTTCTAAGCAGAGAAAATTGACTGGCACTGAAAGGCCCTGTACATGTACGAACCAATAGGAATTTCACGAGGGTGTGCCCTTTGATAGACGTGAGAAATCATGGGTAAATAAATGCACTGGATGGAACAGCTGGTTAAGACCTGAGTCAAAGGTAAGTAGATATGTGATATTTTTGTAATTATAGCTTGCTGTACATTTTCACATGTGAATCTAGACTGCGGAACTCAGTCCTCTATGAGTCAGTGATTTATCTTTTGGTCGTTATATGACTATCATTTGCAAGGGCGTAAATCCGTTCTTGAAAGGGGGGCACACTGACAGTGGAAGGCCCAATGCGAGAAATCAATAAATACTGTAAAAAATGGCCAGAAGTAAGAAACTTTTGCAAAATGAATACCTCATTGATTTGGTGGCCCACTTTAGTGTGTACAATTTTAGTTTAAAAAAGCCAAATATTTGTGATATCACTGTCCAGGAAGCCTTTCGTGGAAATAAAAAGTTTTCCCTATTATTGTAGGCCTATAAATTACATAAATTGGGAAACGTGGAAAGCAGAAGCGAAAATGGCTACTTGTTTACCCACTACGCAGAGGGTGTCTGAGGGGGGATGTGCCCCTGAGAAGTGAGAAACTTTTGCAAAATGAGGACCTAATCAAAGCGATTTGGTGGAGCATTTTTGAACTATGTGCAAAATTTTAGTTTGAAAAAGACAACAATTTGTGAAATGACGGTCCATGAAGCCTGAAATTGACCACTACGTAGGGGGTGTCTGAGGGTGATGTTCCCCCCCTGAGAAATTGGAAAATTTTGCAAAATGAAGGTCCAATTGAAGCCATTTGGTGCATCATTTTTACACCAGAGAAACAAGGGCCTGAAGTCAATTCATAATCTTTGGTTAGTAGTCTATTTTAAAAACCAGAGGAGAAATTCACTCCTGTGACAATTTCTAAATTTTAGGTTGAGTGATGACCATTTTTGGCTCTGGCCCATTGATAATATGTACATGTACATAGGTATGCCAGGCAAACCTTAATTAACACATTGACATTTGCTAGTCAGCCAAATTCGCCTAGAACACAATACATAATAATTATATTTACCGTACATAAAAATATAAGAGAACTGGCCGGTCAAGGAATCCTACATAAATATGTTGTCTATACAATGTACTTCACTTTAAAACCCAAATATGATTTTTTATGGTGATAAGTCACTTGCACACGGAATTTTAGAGGGATTTTGATAGCAGTCCCATAAAAAAAGCTGCTATCAACACAAGACTAAGATGTAGAAACACCACCGAAATGCTTTTTCGGGGAATTTTGCTAGCTGAATCTTTTTGATGAAAGTCAGTCTTTGACAAGATGTAGTCTACGGAAAGTGCTATGAAAAAAAAAGGTTTTCAGTTTTGACTTTCTTTACACAAGGGCTTATAAAATGATGCAGTTTGATGGCAAATTTAAATTCACCTGGCATACCTATAATATGCTGGGACACAAAATTTGGGACATTCCAGCGAGCTACTTTTCCACATAACATTGCTGATTGTAATCCTAATGAAAGCAATTTTAGATGAATTTATTAAATTTCAAAATTTTATGAACATGCCTACCAGGCTAATTTGATAAAAATGATTGAATGTGGTTTGATGGCAAATTTGAATTCACCTTTCATACCTATATACACCTTAACTTTAGGCCTATGTCTGATGTGAATCTAAATATTTCACAAAATCACAAGGATATTTCCAATGGGCTTTAACTGCCTTCATGCCTTAGGGGTGGTGCAATAACTATGTGTAGACCTACCCCGGGGTGAATTCTCAAAATGGTTTGCCAAAATCGCTTGTCCCCCCACCTTTGGCTGTGCCAAAAACCTTTGCCCCCCTTTTGATGATCCAAAAAATATTTGCCCCCCCCCCCTTACACATGCAAGATTTAAAACCAGTGAGCAGGAAATTTTGCATATATTTGAACGTGTTCATAACATTTTCCTCACGCCTTTTAGGGCGTAATATAGAAACGGTGCCCAAAATATCTGTGCCAAAAATTGCTTGCCCCCTAGACTGCGGAACTCAGTCCTCAATGATAGTCAGTCATTTATCTTTTGGTCGTTATATGACTATCATTTGAGGGACTGAGTTGTTATAATATATCTTCCGAGGTGCAATTTCAGACAATAGCTGGGGATTAGTGGGGCAGAGGTTATCTATTGAATCCTTTCATGACCACTGAAACATAGTCAAGTCTGCCAAGGACACTCGGCACAAATTGAAAGACCATGTGAACTCTCGACAAAAGAATGCATGCATGTCAGGTCATCGACACCAATTTGGTGTTTGTTATGACACCAATTTGGTGTTTGTTATGCACCTCGAAATATGTACCTTAAAGTCTGTGTCTACTTGCCCCCCCTTTCGACCTGCCAAAATCGCTTGACCCCCCTTTCGACCTGCCAAAAATGCTTCCCCCCCTTTTGGTCTGCCAAAAATCTTTGCCCCCCTATAATTCACCCCCCCGGGGGTACACATAATTATTGCACCACCCTTACACTGCGTCACTGGCCTTGACCAGCTTGGTTTGACGCCAATTTGACGGTAAGCTTACCACTACCAGTCGTCACGTCAGTGATACCATGGATACAAGTACGGCGAACATGCGAAGTAGTAGGTAGCTGAAGCCGCAGTTGCCAGTGGGTTAGCAGGCTAAATGCTATATTTACCATGTATATTTCATGTGCTTGGCATAATTATTTGTACATGTTTATTTGTTTTTAAATGAAATTTACGAGCACTCGACTCATACAATCATGACAATCCACTCCAGTCAGCATGCATGCATGCAACTGGCTGGCCCCAACTCGTAAATATTCAGTATTTACATTTCGCTGCGCAAAGTATGATGGGAAGTAAACAACGACATTAAATAACTACAGGGCTGACATTACTACGCAGTGTATGAGCTGTATCACAGGCATTTCGCGCATCCAGATGCCCACTGGATGCCCACTGGTGGTCCACTGGATGTGACATCCGGTGTCACTCCGGTTTAGGCACATCCAGTTGACAACCAGATGTTGACATCTGGTGTGACACTAGATGTCAATATGTGGTGGACTGCTAGTATTGGAAATCAAGCGGACCACCAAAAGTGTGCATCATGTTGTCTGCTGTTTGCATACATTAGGTGGCCTGCTTGATGTGGTTATTTGGAAAGCTACCACAACAATGATGCCAATTCTCATTTTCAAGTCACGTGACCAAAATCTTAGCTAAAACGTCAAAAAAACATGATTTTTGTGATTTTGATGAAAAACCATGGGAAAAAAGGTTTTAAATAAGTCTTAACTCCGTTATTTTTTTAATCTTGGATCTGAAACTTTGCAGATATATCAAGGTTGATAAATACTTACCATATAAAGTAACATAAAGTGAATCTTATATTTTCACTATCTTCTGTTGTCATGGTAACATGTTTAAAATCCACAGATTTGGTAAAAAATGAGTCTAACTCCGTTATTTTTAGAACCTCGAACCTGAGACTTTGCAGGTGTGTCAAGGTTGATAAAAGCTAACCATATATAGTAAAATATAGTGAAACATATATTTTCGCTATCTTCTGTTGCCATGGTAACATGTTTAAAATCCACAGATTTGGTAAAAATGAGTCTAACGTCGTTATTTTAAGAAACTCGAACCTGAAACTTTGCAGGTGTGTCAAGGTTGATAAAAGCTAACCATATAAAATTATAGTAAAATAAAGTGAAACATATATTTTCGCTATCTTCTATTGCCATGGTAACGTGTTTAAAATCCACAGATTTGGTAAAAAATGAGTCTAACGTCGTTATTTTAAGAAACTCGAACCTGAAACTTTGCAGGTGTGTCAAGGTTGATAAAAGCTAACCATATATAGTAAAATAAAGTGAAACATATATTTTCGCTATCTTCTGTTGCCATGGTAACGTGTTTAAAATCCACAGATTTGGTAAAAATGAGTCTAACACCGTTATTTTTAGAACCTCGAACCTGAAACTTTGCAAATATGTCAAGGTTAATAAAATCTAACCATAAACAGTAGAATAAAGTGAAACACGTGTTTTCGTGATTTCCTGTTGCCATGGTAACGTGTTTAAAATCTGCAGATTTGGTA